>NC_092382.1:33251294-33551294 GCF_030028105.1 Mobula birostris | reverse complement strand
TCAAGCGAACCTGGTGGCGATTGTGATCCTGTCCCGGGGAAAGTGCGGTCTTTCCAAATGTGTTACTCGCTACATGGTGGGAATGGCAGCGGCTGATCTCCTGGTCGTTATCTTCGATCCGCTACTGAGCTGGACTACTTGGCTTTATTTTCAGCGATCATTCCTGTTCATTACTGCTGTGTGCAGACCCCGTTCTTGGTTGATATTTGCGAGCACGGCGGCCTCTGTCTGGCTGACTGTCGCTTTCACCGTCGATCGATCTGTGGCTATTTGTTGTGAGAAGCTGAAAACAAAATATTGCACCGAGAGAACGGCGGCTGTGGTTATTGGGACAGTGAGTGTGCTGACCTGTTTGGAGAGTGTCCCCTGGGGGTTTGTATCGGAGCCTAGGGTAATAATTGATGGCGTTCCCTGGCATTGTGTTTATACACCGAGCTACAGGAACTCCCCCTCATGGGCGGCATTTACGATGTTTCACCGCATTTTAACCCCTTGTGTCCCATTCTTTCTGATTTTGCTGCTCAATATCCAGACTGTCAGGCGGATTCTAGCGGCCAGTCGAGCCCGCAGGGGGCTCCGGGGACAAAAGAGCCCAGAGAATGACAGGGACCGGGAGATGGAGAACCGACACAAATCCATCGCTTTGCTCTTCAGCATAACCGGTAGTTTCATATTGTTGTGGGTAACGCAGGTGGTGTTTTATATCTATCAACGGATTTCAAAGAGTGCTGTTTATTATTCTGTCATGGATCCACGTTTCATCACAGAATACACATCGGGAATGCTGCAGGTTCTCAGTTCCTGCACCAATACGTGTATTTATGCCCTGACTCAGAGCAAATTCCGAGAAGAACTAAAGAATGCGTTGAAATACCCACTGAATCGGATTTTGAAACTCATGGAACGTTAGAAATGAATGTTGAAACGTATTACAATTTAGCTGCCTTCCTTCTTCCTTTTCTATACCCCCACTCTAGGGTAAAAGGAAACAATGTGATGAGCAGAGTTACCAAACGAAGACGAGGAAATCTGCAGGTTCTCGAAATACAAAACAACACACACATAATCACATTGCAGGCTGTCGATCCGGAAAGTCGGTGATTTACTCCAAGTTTCAACGCGGCAAAGGACCAGTTTCATGTCAGAGGAATGTATACAATATACATCCTGACAACAGGAATTCTGCAGATGTTGGAAATTCAAGCAACACACATCAAATATACATTCTGAAATGTTTTTTTCTTCGCAAACATGCAGGAAAACAGAGAAGTGTCACAAAGAATGAACGACAGTAAAATGTTAGAACCCCAAAGTCCCCCCCCACCAACTCCCCCCTCCCGCGCGTAATCGGCGGCAAGCAAAAATGTTCTCTCCCCCCAGCAAAAAAGCGCAGCCGCTACCGAGAACAAGTGTGAGCAAGGCGACAACAAAGACACAGCCTTGCAATTACTCCGAAAGACTATCGCATTTCATCCGGTATTCGACAAACCACAGTTTCTTTCTCTCCCCAATAAGGGAGAGAGAGGTTTCCCCCATTTTCAGAGCAAGCGGGAGACATAACAGCGACCCGCTGGTTTGCAATGTTAAAAAATCCGTTTCTTCGCTTTTTTACCAGTCCTGTGCCTCTATATCGCAAAGATCTCAAGTCTTCGGACCCAGAGCGAAATATTTGCCGACCTCCCGGACGACACACGTGTCTCCTGCCGTGACATCGACTCTCGATCTGTGTGTCGATACGACCTGTGTTACCGACATGGCCGAACCCTTGGCCGGTCCTGAAATCTGCAGAACCGGTCCCATTCCCACAAGAACGTCTGTGTTTAACTCCAGGTCAGGGTCTTCAAACGAACCTTGAAAGGGAAAACCTAAGGATGTTAAGATGGGAATAAAGTTGTTTCGAAGATGCAAGCAACTGAGTCGCTGTTTAAAGTCACCTTAACTCCGCTTCCACCTCTTTTCCATTGTCGCTGCCTGGTATGCTGCGTTCCTGCAGCATTTTGTGTGCGTTGTGTTAGAGTTACAAAGCAGCTGTTTACAGCTGATCCCAACCGCATCACTGGCCTCAGCGTCCCTTTTGCATCTCAGATGCCGCTCCTCTCAAATTGAAACCTGGGACGAAACTTTTCTTTCCCCTGCTTTCCGATTCTGAAAACAAAAACTGCATGATCATGGAGTGTATATTCGTCTCGATCAAACACTCCTGCTACCGATATAACCTGTCTGTCTTTTCACCCTCTTTTTTCTCATTTTCATCTGGTTCTCCTTTTTTTCTGCCAATTTGAATTATATTCCAGTAACAGATTTTAACCGTTTTACAAATGGCGACAGAGTACCAATATTTTTACTTATAGTTCTGTGTGTGTGTGTGTGAGAGAGAGAGAGAGAGAGAGAGAGAGAGAGACAGACAGAGAGAGAGAGAGAGAGAGAGAGAGAGAGAGAGAGAGAGTAAGTTGTTGACTGTTGTGAACTATAGAAAGAAGGAGGGGATGAGAACTCATGTATTCAAATCCTGTTCAGTATCAATACGGCGCTGTCAACACGGATCCGCCTCAGGACAGATAAAAAATCGAATAGTGCGCACCGTCAATCACCCAAAGTGCAGGAAAAAAAGCAGAATGTGCAGACAATAAAAGTAAGCAAATAGAGTTCAGAACTGAAGCTCTTGAAAGTGAGCCCACAGCCACGAAGCCAGTCATCACGGCAGCTGACGCAGGAGTCCATTGGATGTCGGCCAGCGCCAATACCAGTAAACCTGACGGAGCAGTGAGATGAACCAGCCCTTCCCTCGCTCCCAGCCCCGACACCATGACGGGTTCAATCTGACACGGCAGTCAAATTGTCCAAATGTCCGATCATTCTTCGCTTTCAGTCCAGGGCCCTTCCGCTTCCATATTTTCTCAGCCATGTTAATCCGGAATGCAACAAAATAAAACGAGGTACGGATAGGAAAGGTGAAATATCAGGGTAATCCAAACAGTTACATACAGGAATAAGCCAAAAGTCTTTCTCAAATATTCAGTATAAGAGAGGCAAAATGGATATTGGCGCTGTACAATGACACTGCTGAGTGTGTAATGCAGTTTAAAGAAATGTCGTATGAACTCAATATCTATTATGCCTCAGCCTTCACTGTGAAACACACCAACAGTGTACTTAAAAGTGCAGACAGTCAGAGGAGTGGGTGCAGTTTCTCTTGCTAATGAGTAGGTACTTGGGATGCTGGAAGGTTTGATGGTTGATAAGTCACCTGGACAAGATCGACGACACACTAGGGTTCTGAAAGAGGTTGTTGAGGAGATGGAGAAGGGGAAGGAGTAGTGACAATAGTATTGGGTTGTTTGGTTGTATGCTGGCAGGATAACTATATCAGGCTGCGTCACTACGTCCAGCACCAACGTCCTATTTGAAATCCAGACCCTGTTTATTATTTCTCTCCGAATGGAGTTGTTGGCCCAGCAGTTTTTCTATCTGCTTTAGACACTGCGTTTGATCTCCACTGTTACATTTCTTCTCTGATAATGATTTCGGCATTACATTCAAAATGCGTTTAAATCAGTGTATATTTTACGCATTCCTTCCACTTTGCTACTCGCTAATGTACTTCTTATCACTCTTTTCTTTCACAAACCTTCTAAAACTGATAGAAGTATATCACGGAAATGCCCCTCGCAGCTGCCCTCCCCACAAATATGTTGCCTTCTTATTAAGGTGGTCAGCTTATCTTCAAGACGGGTCATAAATCAAAATTGCTACTTCTAATTAGTCCTTCTGTCACTTGGCTTGCTGCCTCCATTCCACCCAATTCCCCAATTAAGCATTCTTTTGAATTGGCTACGTTTAAATTTATTGGCTTACGAAGTCTCGTGAGCAATCCTCCAAATATTTATCACAGATTTTTTAAATTTTCCTTCATACCACCATGACCAGAGATGTCTCCACATTGAGGACAATTCCACGTTACCTACTTAACTATCAGAGTGCTTAAAAAAGGCAGATTTGAGTGTGATCTATAGTTATCGAGAACTTGTTTTCAAAAACATTGAATGGGAGCACCCAGCGACTAATGGATTGCAGGGAAGTGAATTCATTGAGTTATTGTTTTTTTTTTGACCCAATATGCGAAAGCACCGCAGAAAAGGGGAGGCCTGTCAAGATTTAACATTCTGTAACAATCAGGATAGAATTTTGAATACGGAAGTTGCAGATTATTTCTAAAATCGGCAGCATTTCTCATATTTTCTACATCAGCAACGTGGTCAGCTGACCGTTGCCATCCCGACATTGTTATGTCTATTGTGTGTGTGTGTGTGTGTGTTAGTTGATGGACAGAAGGAGAGGTCAGAATGGGTAACCGCAGGGGCAGTACATAAGAACATCAGAACATAAGAACATCAGAGCAGGAGTAGGCCATCCGGCCCATTGAACCTGCGCGGCCATTCAATAAGATCATGTTTCATCTGTCCGTAAACTCAGCTCCATCTCCCGTCCTTTTCCCCATAACTCTTAATTCCCTTTCTATGTGAAAACCTATTAAATTGTTTCTTAAATATATTTACTGAAGAAGCCTCAACTGCTTCCCTGGGCAGATAATTCCTCAGATTCACTACTCTTGGGAAAAATAGTTTCTCCTCATCTCCGCCCTAAATCTTCTCTCCTGAATCTCCAGGCAATGTCCTCTAGTTCTGGTCTCATCTACCAATGGGAGCAACGTTCCTATTTTTATCTTATCTATCCCTTTCTTTTTTTTTATTATGATTCTATCTGATCCCCTCTCATTCTTCTGAACTCCAGAGTGTATAGTCCCAGGTGCCTCAACCTGGTCTCATAAGTTAACCCCTTCATTCCTGGAATCAAACTGGTGAACCTCCTCTGCACTGCCTCCAAAGGCAGTATATCCTTCCTCAAGCATAGAGACTGAATTGCATACAGTACTCCAGGCGCGGCCTCACCAGTACCCTATATAGCTGCAGCATGACCTCCCTGCTCTTAAATTCAATCCCTCTTGCAATGAAGGCCAACATTCCGTTTGCCTTCTTGATAAGCTGCTGTACCTGATCGCCCAGTCACCTAGCCTATCTATATCCCCCTGTAGACTCTCCAGATACTCTGTACAATTGCTTTTCCACTCAGTTCAGTGTCATCAGCAAATTTTGCTACGTTGCACTCAGTCCTCTCTTCCAAATCATCACCGTAAATAGTGAACAGCTGCGGGCCCAGCATTGACCCCTGCGGCACCCCACTCACCACAGACTGCCAACCGAAGAAAGACACATTTACACCAACTCTCTACCTTCTGTTGGTTAACCAATCCACTATCCATGCCAATTGAGGACATAATGAGTGCAATGGATAGAGGGAACAGGTGAATGTTGTATACTTGTATTTCCAGAAGGCGTTTGATAAGGTGCCGCATAAGGGACTTATGAATAAGATACGGATGCATGGTACTTGCCCTTTCTGAATCCATGCTGCGTCTGTCTAATGGAACCACTCTGTTCTAAATATTTTGCTATTTCTTCCTTAATGACAGCTTCAAGCATTTTCCCAACTACAAATGTTAAGCTAACTGGCCTATAGTTGCTGACTTTTTCCTACATCCTTTTTTTTTTAATGTGGTATGATATTTGCGGTCTTCCAATCCGCCGGGACTGTAAAGAGTTTTGATAAATGCTTAGCAACGCGTCTACTATAATCTCCGTCAATTCCTTCAGCACGCTGGGATGCATCCCATCAGGACCAAGGGACTTATCTACCTTCAGATCCTCTAGTTTACTCATCACTATCTCTTTAGTGACAGTGATTTTATCGAGGTCCTCCCACACCCATTTCGTGCATAGCATCCTTCTTTGGCATATTAGACGTGTCCTCCACCGTGAATACCGACACAATACAGTCGTTCAATGCCTCAGCCATTTCCTTATCACACAATATCAATTTCTCTTCTCGTCTTTGAAGGCACTACGTTGACCTTAGCCATCCACTTCTGTTTTATATATTTATAAAATCGTTTGCGATCTGTTTTTATATTTTGTGCTAATTTACTGTCATACTCTATCTTCCCTTCCCTTATTTCTTGTTTAGTTGGTCTTTGTTGCCTTTTAAAGTTTTCCTAATCCTCCAGTCTCTCATTACTCTTTACGACTTTGCACAAACGAGCTTTTGATTTGATACTATTTTATTTTTTTTTATTTCCTTATTTATACAACGCTGGCTCTCCCCACACTTACTGTCCTTACTTTTGACTGAAATAGATTTTTTGTTGAGTACTGAGCTCTTTGAAAGTATTCCACTGTTCCTCAACTGTCCTACCAAATAGCCTGTACTCCCAATCCACATTAGCCAATTACTCCCTCATCCTGTTGTAGTCTCCCTTGTTCAAGCACAATACACTAGTTTCAGATCTAACTATTTCATCATCCATCTGAATAAGAAGTTCAGTCATACTACGGCAACTCTTCCCAAGAGGATCCCCGAGTACAAGATCGTTAATCTTATCTGTCTCATCGCACAGGACTAGATCTAAGACAGTATTTTCTCTTTATGCATTATATGGAGTCCTCCTCGAGACTTCCTTGACCAACCTGATTCACCCAATCTATGTGGATGTTAAAATCCCCCATGACAACTGTCGTTCCGTTTTTGGTTAATCGCCTGTGCCGCTGCAATATTTTTATTAGGTGGCTTATAGAAAACACCCACCACTGTGTTTTTCCCCTTTACTATTCTTAATCTCTACCCATATGGACTGAACATTCTGCTCCGTAGATCTTATATCGTCTCTCACAATTGCCCTGATCTCATCCCTAATCAAGAGTTCAACCCCACCTCCTCTGCCTTCCTGCCTATCCGTATTACCTGATAGCCTTGGATATATAATTCCCAGTCATCACACCTTGAAACCCCGTTTCTGTGATGGCCACTAAATCATATGCCTTTGTACTGATCTGTGCCACAAGTTCAGTAACCTTTTTTTTTTTCTAATACTAGGGGCATTCAGATAAAGAGCCGTTCCACCCATTGTCCTTTTACAATCTAGTGACCTATGCGATTTTTTTGTTTTTTGCTTTTATGCACTCTACTATAACTTTTTTTTCTTCACTAACTCCAGCTTTGGGCTCGGCATCACTTCCCTCTGTAGTTTGGGGCCGGACGGCGATGGTGAACTCTGTTTATAGATGAACAATTAGACAACAAAGACATTCAATCTGTAAGTGTGGCTGCTTAGTGACAAAGTTCAGTTTTGTCATTAGAGCTGCGGCGTTGATTCCACCAGATGAATCAGTGCTCAGGTAATTCCGAAGAATGTTGATATATTTTTTTTCCGCAATCGGAACAATATTTACATCTCGGCGTTCAACATCATCGTCCCAGAAATCCTCCACTCCAAACTCACCCAGCTCACTGTCTCCCCCGCCATCTGTCAGTGGATCACAAACTTCCTGACTGACAAGGTGAACAAGTGAGGCTGGGGAGCGTCATTTCTAGCACCCGGACAATCAGTACCGGTGGCCCTCAGGGACGTGTGCTTTCCCCACTGCTCTTCTGTCTTTACACTAATGACTGCACCTCACAGGAACCATCTGTTAAACTCCTGAAGTTTGCAGACGACACAAATGTCTTTGACCTTATCCGAGACGGTGATGAGTCTGTATACAGACGTGTGGTGGAACCGCTGGCCCTCTGGTGTGGTCAGAACAATCTGGAGCTAAATACGCTCAAGACTGTGGAGATGACAGTGGACTTCAGGAGGAGCCCCCCGCCCCAATACACCCCCCACTCACTATACTTAACAGTATTGTGTCTACTGTGGAGATCCTCAGGTTTCTGGGTGTCACGATCTCCCAGGCCCTGAAGTGGACACCCAACGCGGACACTCTTATCAAAAAGGCTCGGCAGAGGTTGTATTTCCTACGTCAACTCAGGAAGTACAACCTGCCTCAGGAGCTGCCGATTCAATTATATTCAGGAACAATTCAGTCTGTTCTCTGTTCGTCCGTCACTGTCTGGTTTGGATCAGCTACCAAACAAGATTAGAATATACTCCAAAGAACCGTCAGGGCTGCGGAAAGGATTATTTGTGTGAAGCTGCCCTCGATCCAGGACTTGGATGCATCTAGATTCAGGAAGCGAGCAAGCAGCATCATTGTAGACCCACCACACCCTGGACATCACCTGTTCCAACTCCTTCCTTCTGGTAGGCGCGTTAGATCACTGTATGCCAGGACAAATAGGTACAAGAACAATTTATTTCCGTATGCCATCAGTCTTATGAACACTTGAATTTTCGTCTATTATAAACCAAGTCCACCTGGACATACACAGGAATACCTCATTGTATATAGCTCACGATTATTTGCACTATTTTTCTGTTTGCTTTCTGATTCTGTAGAGCGAGATCTCAGGGAAACCGGCATCAAATTCCCTGTATTTGTCCACATACTTGGCGATAATAAAGGATTCTGATTCTGATCAGAGTCAATGATGTTAAATCATAGTTTCCGTTGAAGTAATTGCAACTAGGAAAGTTAGTCAAGGGTTTAACTGAATCTCTGGAGACCGATCCTCTGTATAAATCATGGCCATTTTGCATTAATACGCTCAGAGCTTCTGCCGCAGCTGTGAATTACGAGCAACGAATGTCAGATTCTCACTGAAATGGACTATCCAGTCATCGTGTGGATAGGGAAAGTTTACTATCCATTTATTTCAGCCTTTGGAATTCCCGGTAAGTCGCAGAGTCAGCTGCCGTTGTTGCGAACTTAAGTTTAATTCCAATGATGTGATTGTTTCTGTCGCTGGTTTCCACTGCCACATATCCAGTCCCAGTATTCCGCATTTCAGGAATTGGATGGAAACACTCGGACTGTGGGTCTTGGATTTGGATATAAAAACACACCGCTGCAGAAATTTAGCGAATCGGCCAACAGCTGTGGAATTCAACATGTTAAGCAGCGTTCTTTCAGCTGTTTGTGTTCAATAATGTGATGCTCGTGTCTCTGTGCTGTTAGTCTGGTAGCAGCGGCACAGCAATTGCAAATATTGTGATTAAACACTCAGGGAGATTATACCGACTGATTGTATTTGTACGTGAGCGGTTGTGTGACGTGTAATAATCAAACCATCGACTTGTGGTAACTCTTCAGCTAATGTGAGGAATTCCATGTGGTAGCACGGAGATTGGGGACTTGAAAAAAAAAATGCGTGTAATCTGACTGAATGTGAAGCCGCTGAGGAGCAGCAAAATGAAGCTGTTTCTGAGCAAATTAACTGATGTGTTGTTTTACAGTTACAAATACTCTGAAATGCACTCTATTCTACTTACATCTGACACCGTTACAGACATCAGACTGCGGTACCTAGTTTGCTGCTGGACGTTCAATTCCTCTCCCCAATTTCCCGGTGTTGGATTCAGTGGGAGGCGACACGTCTGTCTATCAGGTTGTGTCAAACTGCGCTGTATCTGTTGGAATCAGTCAATGTTCTGTTGTAAAGTCAGTGAGGAATAGGAAACAAACACGGACAATTCTGCAGGCATTGAGACCGAGACAGCGTGTATGGAAAGAGAATCCAGTTAACACGCGTGTCAGGGCCCTCTGTGAGAACAGGTTTGAGAAGATACACTTTTAATGCTTTTCCACACAGGTTCTGTTTTGTCTCGATGAGTGTTTCCAGCATTTTCTGATTTTGTTTTGCCCTTCGGCTGTTCTGTCGCTGACAGGGATCACCATGCAATTTAAAGATTGTCTAATGGAAGAGTCCTGCTATCAGCGTCTGGATTTACTCATTTGCTTCACACAAGACGTGGAGGCGCCGCTGGAAAATGTTCCATCCAGTACTCACTCTGGTGGGGTATTTACCCAGTGTTAGCTTCCGCTCCTACCTGATATTTCGGTCATCAGTAAGGAATCCGTGTTTAGATCACATTGATTTTATTTTACTGTGTAGTTCTCTGCCTCGTCCAGATCTGCACCATTTCGTCGCCCTTCCACGCTCACGTGTAATAATGAAGTGGAATGCTACGAAATTCCCTCAAATTGCTGCATTGGTTTCTGTTTAGTATTTTCCGAACTTGAGTTTCTGTGTCTCTCTTCCAGCGAACCTGGCGGCGATTGCGATCCTCTCCCGTGGAAAGTGCGGTCTCTCCAAATGTGTCACTCGCTACCTGGTGGGAATGGCAGCGGCCGATCTCCTGGTCGTTATCTCGCAACCGCTGCTGACGTGGACTGCTTGGATTTATTTTCCCCAGTCTTTGCTGTTCATCACTCCTGTGTGCAGACTCGGTACATGGTTAGTTTTTGCGAGCACTACAAACTCTATCTGGCTGACTGTCGCTTTCACCGTCGATCGATTTGTGACTATTTGCTGTGAGAAGCTGAAAACAAAATATTGCACCGAGAGAACGGCGGCTGTGGTTATCGGGACAGTGAGTGTGCTGGCCTGTTTGGAGAGTGTCCCTTCGGGCTTCATATACCAGCCTTTGGTAATAGTTGATGGTGTTCCCTGGTATTGTGTTCATACACCGAGCTACAAAAACTCTCCCTCATGGGCGGCATTTGAGATATTGCACCGCATTTTAGCCCCTTGTGTTCCATTCTTTCTGATCTTGCTGTTCAATATTCTGACTGTCAGACGGATTTTAGTGGCCAGTCGAACCCGCAGGAGTCTCCGGGGACAAAAGAGTGTACAGAATGACAAGGACCGCGAGATGGAGAACCGACGGAAATCCATCATTTTGCTGTTCAGCATAACTGGTAGTTTCATATTGTTGTGGGGAACACAGGTGGTATTTTATGTCCACAGACGGATTTCAATGAGTTTTGCTTTTTATTTTGTTTCTGATCCGCTTTTCATCACAGAGGAGACATCAGGAATGCTGCAGATTCTCAGTTCCTGCACCAACACGTGTATTTATGCCCTGACTCAGAGCAAATTCCGAGAGGAACTCAGGAATGCGGTGAAATACCCACTGAACCAGATTGCGAAACTCATTAAGCGTTAGAAATATATGCTGTAAAGTTTCGTATTTCAGCTGCCTTCATCCTCACATTCTGTACTCACACTTGTGGGTAAATGTAAGCAATGTGATGAACAGAGTTACAACACAAACACGGGAAAATCAGCTGATGCTTGAAATTCAAAACAACGCACACAAAATCAGCGTCCTGACGAATAGTGTCGGCCAGAAACGTTGACTGTTTACTCTTTTCCAGAATTGCTGCCTGGTCTGCTGAGATCCTTCAGCATGCTGTGTGCATTGCAGCAGAGTTACAAAAGCGCTGTTTGCAGCTTTACACCACGGCGTTTCCGGCCTCAGCGCGCCGGAAAACTCCCCCTTGCACATCACCTCCGGCCCCGAGTAAAGCTGGAGGTGAATCTGTTGCTCTGGTTTCTCTGTTCTGACAATGCTTCCTGATGTTGCAGCATGTTTTCCTTTTTATCAACAGCTCTTGCTTCCGATATAACCCATCTCTTCATTAAACCTCTTTTATTTTCCTCTTTCTGTACCTGCAGCCTCTCTCTGCCACCATGAACTATCTTCCGGTAGCAGATTTTGCGATTTTAAAACTTACGACAAGGAAGCAAGACAGAGTGGTAGAGCGAGGGAGAGCGAGAGCGATAGTGAGCATGGAGAGCGCGAAAGTCAGAGAGAGACAGGGAGAGAATAAAAGCGAGAGGGAGACGGAGAGGGAGGGAGATTCGGAGAAAGGGGGAGTAAAAGGGAGAGAAAGACTGCGGAAGAGCATGAGCTAGAGAGAGAGAGTGAGAGAGAGAGATGGATTGAGAGAGATGGAGAGAGAGAGAGATGGAGAACGCAAGAGTGGGAGAGCGTAAGGGAGAAAGTGGGACTGATAGCGGGAGACGGAGGGGCAAGAGAAACAGAGATAGAACGAGTGGGAGATAGAGAGAGTGTGGAAGAGGTAGAGAGATAGAGAGAGGGAACAAGTGTGGAGAAGGAGATCGAGGGAGTGCGAGAGCGATAGTGAGTGTGCAGAGCGTGAAAGACAGAGAGAGACAGGGAGAGAATGATAGATGTGATGGAGAGAGAGCGAGAGGGAGACAGAGAGGGAGGGATTTTCGGAGACAGGGAAAGCGAAAGGGAGAGAAAGACTGAGGAAGAACGTGAGCTAGAGAGAGAGGGTGAGTGAGAGAGATAGAGAGCGTAAGAGTGGGAGAGCGTGGTAGAGAAAGTGGGACAGATAGCGGGAGAGGGAGGGCAAGAGAAACAGAGATAGAACGAGTGGGGGAGAGAGAATGTGGCAGAGGTAGAGAGAGAGATAGGATGAGAGAGAGAGAAAGAGAACGAGTGGGGGGAGAGAGAGGAGAGGTAGAGAGAGAGGTAGAGAGAGAGAGAGAGAGAGAGAGAGAGAGAGAGAGAAAGAGAGAGGGAGAGAATGAATAGCAGAGCAAGAACGAGAGCGACTGACGCAAAAGGGGACCAGATATGGTCTAATCATATGCAAAATGCAGGAGGAATTGATGTCAGGCAGCAACTATTGGAAATTGTGCACTCGCCGTTTAGGTCTAAGGCTCTTCAACAGGTTTGGGAATTAAAAAAAAAAAAAGATCCAGCTCTGCTTAAGGTTCTCAGCTCATTACAATGACTGCTTACTCTCTTCCATAGATGCTTCCTGGCCTGCGGAATTTCTGCAGCACTTTGTGCGTGTTACCTGGATTTCTGACATCTCCAGACTTTTACTTGTTTGTGATTGGTCTAATACTGATCAATATCAGAGTGATATTGGATGGTGCCAACACGAAACCGACCCAAGACAAACATGAAGCGAATAATGAATGAAAAGGACCGTCTAATAGATTGCAGAAAGCAGAAATAGACACATGATAATTGATTGAATTATCAGTTATTTTTGAAATCACGGAAGCGGAAAGTTGGACAGTCACTCTGAACAAGCACAAACTGGAAGATTATCATTCAGCGGATTAGAACACAGATTACTGGGCGACGCAGTGATTCAGCCATTACACATGTTTGCTTGAGAGAAGGGCAGGATTAGTAGCTAAACATTCCAGATGACTCACGCAGACCAGACGAAGGACAAAGAGAGTGAGGAGCTGCGCTGCTGATGATGCAAAATGTCACAGAGGCAAAGTCATCCCAGATGCTCAACTAATCAGACAATGCGGAGCGAGCTCAAGAACTAGACATGTGGAATTACCGTAATGGGATTGTATCTGTAGCCTGTAAGAGAGATATGCCGGGAGTTTATGGGCTGATGTAAAAAACAATAGGGCAGCTATAGTGGGTGAATAATCTCCTCAGCGTGACTGTGATTCTCTTATAGCATTAGGTTTGAATGGGGTTTAGGGTTTCGGTGCGTTCAAGAAGGTTTCCATAATCAACATGTAGTTGGAAGACCAGGGAAAGAGATATTCTTGACTTAGCATAGGGAAATAACATAATTGGATTTCCATTGGGAAATATTTACGGAGTATAATTCTGGAGGTTTTTCAAACGGTTATTGATAAGAGTAAGAGTGGACCTGCAGGAGGATAAATGCAAATTCGGAGAAGTCTAATGTCAGTAGAAATGGGCTGGAATTTTAGAGAGTTGTCATTGTGCCGATACTATTAGTTAAGTAAAGTATATGAATGTCACTTACCGTCCTGTTGGTCAAAATTCTTTGGTACCATCCAGGTACCTATCCAAACTTCTTTTAGATGGTGACACCGAGCTCATATTCACCACTTGTGCTGGCATCTCATTCCACATTCTCACAACCATTTCAGTAAAGAGCTTTTCCACATGTTCCTGTTAAATTTTCACCTCTCCCACGTACCCATGACCTCTGGTTGTCATCCCACCCAACCTCAGTGGAAAAAGCTGCTTGCATTTACCCTATCTATACCCTCAAAATTTTGTATACTAACAAATCCTCAAAGTAATGTATAATTTCCTTGTTTATGTTTAGAGCCTTTTTTAGATGTATAAGATGATGAGGGGCATTGATCGTGTGGACAGCCAGAGGTTTTTTCCCAGGGCGGAAATGGATAACAGGAGGGGGCATAGTTTTAAGGTGCTTGGAAACAGATACTGAGGGGGATGTCAAGAGAAAGGTTTTTTACACAGAGAGTGGTGGTGCGTGGAATGCACTGCCAGCTATTTGTGTGAGAGTTGTTCAGTTACTGTGGGGCCAGGAACCCATGCAGTTCAGTGGGAACAAGGAATAATACCAATGGACAGAGTCAAACTGAGCCAAGTCACAGATTGGAGACAGTAGAAATGCCGCATTCTTAGAGAGACAGGAAGAGCATCAGAGAATTTGATGGTCATTCCAGATACCAGCACTGTGCCCAGTTAGAAGGTGATTTCTCTCCCCAGCTTGGGTTGAACCTCACTGTAACAGTGTGTTGTCAGATCATACCTAGTCAACTCAAGTGATCTCATCTGAAATACTGTCCTTCACTCATTGATGGATTTTGTAAATCTTTTTACAGGTTAAAAATGACAAGGAATTTGTCTACGGGAATCTCGAACACAACACGCTAGTTTTGCTGTCTCTGTCCAAATAGTTAAGAAGTGGAACACAGGATTCACTCAATCATCCTTCCTGCTCAGACTGTGGGGAGGGATTCACTCGATCATCTGAACGACTGACATGCCTGTCATATTACACAGGGGGGAGCCCATTCATCTGATTAGACAGTGGGAATGGATTCAGTCGGTCATTTCCACTGAAGGTGCATCAGCAAATTCACACTGGGACAAGGCCATTCACCTGTTCTGTGTGTGAGAAGGGATTCAGTTGGTCTTCCCACCTGTGGACACACCAGTCAATTCACACTGGGCAGAGGCTGGTCATCTGCTGAATTTGTGGGGAAGGATTCACTCGGTCATCTGACCTAATGGCTCACCAGTGAGTTCACACTGGAGAGAGGCCATTCACCTGCTCAGACTGTGGGAAGGGATTCACTCAGTCATCCACCCTAATGGCTCACCAGCGAGTTCACACTGGAGAGAGGCCATTCACCTGCTCAGTCTGTGGGAAGGGATTCACTGAATCATCCTCCTTAAAGAGACACCAGTCAATTCACACAGGGGAGCGGCCATTCACCTGCTTAATCTGTGGGAAGGGTTTCACTGAATCATCCTCCCTACTGGGACACCAGTCAGATCACACCGGGGAGTGGCCATTCACCTGCTCAGACTGTGGGAAGGGATTCACCTTCTCATCTCAACTGAAGGACCATCAGCGAGTTCAAACTGGAGAGAGGCCGTTCACCTGCTCAGTCTGTGGGAAGGGATTCACTGAATCATCCTCCTTAAAGAGACACCAGTCAATTCACACAGGGGAGCGGCCATTCACCTGCTTAATCTGTGGGAAGGGTTTCACTGAATCATCCTCCCTACTGGGACACCAGTCAGATCACACCGGGGAGTGGCCATTCACCTGCTCAGACTGTGGGAAGGGATTCACCTTCTCATCTCAACTGAAGGACCATCAGCGAGTTCAAACTGGAGAGAGGCCGTTCACCTGCTCAGACTGTGGGAAGGGATTCACTCAGTCATCCCACCTACAAGCACATCGGTCAGTTCACACTGAAAGGAGGGATTTCACCTGCTCAGAATGTGGGAAGGGGTTCACTTGCTCATATGAACTGAAGGTACATCAGCGAGTTCACACTGCAGAGAGGGATTTCAACTGCTCAGACTGTGGGAAGGGATTCACTTGCTCATATAAACTGAAGGTACATCAGCGAGTTCACACTGGAGAGCGGCCGTTCACCTGCTCAGTCTGTGGGAAGGGATTCACTGAATCATCCTCCTTAAAGAGACACCAGTCAATTCACACAGGGGAGCGGCCATTCACCTGCTTAATCTGTGGGAAGGGTTTCACTGAATCATCCTCCCTACTGGGACACCAGTCAGATCACACCGGGGAGTAGCCATTCACCTGCTCAGACTGTGGGAAGGGATTCACCTTCTCATCTCAACTGAAGGTACATCAGCGAGTTCACACTGGAGAGAGGCCGTTCACCTGCTCAGACTGTGGGAAGGGATTCACTTGCTCATATAAACTGAAGGTACATCAGCGAGTTCACACTGGAGAGCGGCCGTTCACCTGCTCAGACTGTGGGAAGGGATTCACTCAGTCATCCACCCTAAAGGCTCACCAGCGACTTCACACTGGGGAGAGGCCGTTCACCTGCTCATTCTGTGGGAAGGGATTCACTTGCTCATCTAAGCTGAGAGTACATCAGCGAGTTCGCACTGGAGAGAGACTGTTCTCCTGCTCAGACTGTGGGAAGGGATTCACTTTGTCATCTCAGCGACTGAGACACCAGTCACTTCACACCGGGGAGTGGGCATTCACCTGCTTAGTTTGTGGGAATGGATTCACTCAGTCATATTACCTACTGGTACACCAGTGAGTTCACACTGAGGAGAGGCCGTTCATCTGTTCAGACTGTTGGAAGGGATTCACTCGGTCATCCAATCTACTGGCATACTGGTCAGTTCAGACTCGGGAGAGGCCATTCACTTGGTCAGAATGTGGGAAGGGATTCACTCGGTCATCTCAACTACTGAGACACCAGCGAGTTCACACTGGTCCGATCCCCGACTAAGAGTTAAGGAAGAGATTCTCTCAGCCAAATCAACCATCATTGAGTTCCCACTGGGGAGAAGCTGTTCACCTGCTGTGAATGTGGGAAGTGATTCACTCAGTTATCTAACCTTGTGACACCTTACGGGGTTCACACTGGGGAGAAAGTTTCAATAAGCTGCATGCTGGATATTTGTCCATCACCGTTGCTGAATGTAATTTCGAGAGTGTCTGACGGTGCTGAACTGTGTAATTATTGCTGCTGCTCAGCACACCCAGTTCTGCACCCTGGTCACTGGGAATGGGAGGAGTTTCTTCTGCTGCACATTCACCTTTAATGGGACTGGAGTTTAATATTCTGGATCTGAGATAGATAAATCAGTTCTATTTTAAACTCTGTCTCTGGTACTTAGTGAATTTACAACACAACTAGTGTACAGTAGAGAATCAACTCAGGCCGGCTGGACCCTGCCAGTGATTCTGTTCTACAACAGTCCTTTTAATTCCTCCCCTGTTGTCCATCTCTCGCTCTCCCTGTGGTGATGGGTTCCAAACAGTCACCACTCTGTGGGTGAAGAGGTTTCCTTGAATTTTCTGCAGACTGAAGAAGTCGAGCTGACTGCAGTTCTGTCTGAGATGTTCTTCACCCCTCTAATCTCTGGGCTGAGGAAGAAGGACATTGGGAGATAAACTTATTCAGGGCTCATTTCCACATTATGGGTCATTTTCCCTGCTTGTAAAGGATTGTCAGAAAAAAAAATACAGTCCTCTAAAGACTGAAAGCAGAATGGGAAACCATCAGTTGGATGTTCAACGAAGCAGGGTCAGAAACCAGAGGCTGGTCTGAACAGGGCAAAGTTTTGGGCTCTGGATGATGGTCGGGGTAAGAATGTATGATGAGGAGAAGGGAATCAGCAGCGGGGCGTTGCAACGAATGACAGAGTAACCACGTTTGGAAACTGATTGGCAGAGAAAATAATTCAGTTGTCTGACTGATGACACAAACAATGCCTGTGGTGAGGTGCTCCACTGGTCGAGGACATGTGTGTGTTGAGAATGGTTTTATCTATTGAGGGAGTTGTTCCTGCTTGTTTATCCCGTAATATTATATCTGGATGGTTATTTTAGATTATCCTATCAGATGTATTGATTATCATATAAATTGTGAGATTCTGTCCCTAACTGGATCAGGCTTGAATTTATCGTGCCTAAATGAAGTTATGGTGGTCATTCATGAGTAGGTATTTTAAAGCAAGATTTTGGTGAATGATATTTGCCACTTGATTGTACCTGCATAAGTAATCAGATTGAGTTTACCTGCTGCAGGATCCTGGAACGTGTTGGATTGTGTCTGGTTTCTCTTGGCAATTTCTGCATTTCCTTGTTTGTTTGTTTTGTATGTTTTTTTTTTCTTTTTGTTAACCACCTTGTCCAGTATTTCTGCAAGGAACCCCTCTGTTTCTGGGAAGAGGTCTCCAACTCTCAGTCAGGTGCTCGATGCTTCCTTGTCACCATCTTGTCTGCTCAGATCATTGGGATGTCTCCCATGGAGGGTCGTACTCATTCCACTGGTTAATGTTTTCTTCCATAGTGATGATTCATTTTTCTGAGTTAGCCTCTCATTTAAGTTTTTTCGTCTGTATCTCTTATCACAATTGCATATGCACATGGGGCACTGAATCCTGTTATTTTTTGATGAAAATATATACTTAGAAGTTTTCTCTGACTGTTGTGTGATTTTTTTTCATGTGTGTTATTCTTCCTCCTTCTATCCAGGGTAGTGTTAATCTAAGTGGGTTTCAGTGTAAATAGTCTTCTCTAAATTTGTTATTTCGGTTCTTATTTATCTTTGTAACTTTTACTGATTGAAATGGGTCCAAGATATTTTTATATAAAAAAGTCAATGTCGGTATTGATGAAAGTGTTTATTGCCTTTGTTGTATTTGTTAACTACTGAGCTCTGTTTGGCAGGTTTTTTTAACAGCCTTGAACTAAATTTTGTCAAAGGTTTTCTCGATTTTGCACTACTTTCTATTGTTTTTGCTTGTTGATTTTCCAGATATGTGGGTATCAAGAGTCCCAAAGATGGGTCTTGGCCCGAAATATTGATTCCCATCCATAGATGCTGCCTGACATGCTGAGCCCCTCCAGCACTTTGTGTGTATCTCTCTAGATTTCTAGCATCTGCAGGTCCTTTTGTTTCCCAGATACTAATGTGTTTCTTGAAAGAACAAGCCACGAACAAGCTGGTAGTGGGGTTGTGTGGCCCTGTTGGTAAAATATTAAATAAAATCATTAGAAAGACATGGCATAGGGTTGGAAGGTGTACAATCTGTGGGTAGAACAGCAAATGTAAAACAAAAAAAAAATCCCTGATGGGAATTGTATAGAGGCTCCGAAACAGTGGTCCACAAATTACAATGGGAGATAGAAAGTGCGTGCCCAAAGGGCAATGTTACAATAGTCATGGGGGATTGTCATGCAAGTGATTAGGAAAATTAGGATCATGTTGGTCTCAAGAGGAGGAATTCCTGGAATGCCTACAAGATGCTTTTTTTAGAACAGCTCTTGATTGAGTCCACTTGGGGATCGGCTATTCTGGATTGGGTGTTGTAATGAACCGGACTTAATTAGGTCACTTTAAGTTCGAAGAACCCTTAGGGGCAAGTGATCTTAATCTGATCAAATTCACCCTGACATTAGAGAAGGAAAAGCTAAAGTCAGATATGGAATAAAGAGAATTTAAGAGCAAGAGAGAAGAAATGGTCAAATTTGATTTGAAAAGAACATGGGCAGGGATGAAAACAAAGCAGTGATAGCAATTCGGAAGGCACAGGATAGACACATCACAAAGAAGTAGTAGTATTCTGAAGGTAAGGTGACAAAACTGGCTGATAAGAGAAATCAACGACAACTTAAAAACCAAAGAGAGGGCATAGAGCAAAATTTACTAGGAAGTTAGAGGATTGGGAAGCTTTTAAAAACCAACAGAATGCAACTAAAATAAATAAGAGGGAAAAGATGGAATACATAGGTGAGCTAGCCAGTAGTGTTAAAGAGGATACCAAATTTTTCTTCAGGTACATAGAGTGTAAAAGGGAGGTGGAAGTGGATATCAAACCACTGGAAAATGATGCTGGAGAGGTAGCAATGGGGTGGGGGTGCAAGGTGAACTGATGAACTGAATAAGTATTGTACATCACTCTTATCTGTCGAAGGCACTGGCAGGAATATGGAAGTCCCAGATGTCAGTGGTCAGAATGTGTAAAGTTATGTTACTCGGGAGAAGGTTCTTGGGAAACAGAGATGGTCTGAAGGTAAATAGGTCACCTGTACACCCCAGAGGTCTGAAAGAGGTGGCTGAAGAGATGTGGAGGCATTAGCAATGATTTTTCGAGAATCGTTAAGGAAATTATATCCTCAGAAGTTTTTACATTCACTACTCCCCCTCTCCCACTTTCACCGATCACCTACCACTTCTTCCACCCCTCTCACCCCCACACTTCTTCATCTGACGTCTCATCTTTTTCCCCAGTCACCATGAAGGGTCTTGGCCCGAAACGTCGACTGTTTACTATTTCCCATATGTGCTGCCTGAGCTCCTAGCTTCCTTCAGCTTTTTGTGTATGTGTTGCTTGGATTTCCAGCATCCACAGATTTTCTCCTGTTTTTGATCAAAGCTGGAGCGAGGTCATATAATATAGCAAGAAAGTAAAGAGACAGGGTGAGAAGAGGAATAGTCCAGATAGCTGTGAGATTCAGTAGGCTTATAGTAGACATCAGTGGATAAGCTGTCTCCAGAGACAGAGACAGAAAGATCTTAAAGGGGAGGGAGGTGTCGGAAATGGACCAGGTAAACTTGAGGGCAGGGTGAAAGTTGGAGGCAAAGTTAATAAAGTCAACGAGCTCTGCATGCATGCAGGAAGCAGCGCCAATGCAGTCTTCGATGTAGCGAAGGAAAAGTGGGGGACAGTTACCAGAATATTTTTTTCCCAAAAATACTTTATTCAGAAATATTACAAAATAAAAATAATTACATACAGGAAAAGAAAACCATTCGTTGACTGTGAGTCCTTATTCAATACAGTTATTAACAATAAAATTTTGCGTTGACTCTCTTCATTTATAAATGAAAGATGTTTAAAGTAAATCATGCGTTTACTCTCAACCCTTGGTCAAGAGTTAAGACTTAATAACAATCAAAATTTTCAACAATAAAGGCAGGCAATGGCTCTAATACTTTCCCAAATTAACAATTCCACCCACTCCTTGGGCACCATGTTGATTATCTGTCCACACCGTTACCAGAATAGTCACGGAACATAGATTGTTCCACAAAGCCAACAAAAAGGCAGGCATGGCTCGGACCCATACGGGTGCTGATAGCTACACCTTTAGTTTGGAGGAAGTGGGGGGAGCCAAAGGAGAAATTATTAAGAGTAAGGACTAAATCCGCGAGACCGAGCAGAGTGGTGGTAGAGGGGAACTGATTAGCTCCGCCGTTAAACTGTTTCAGCTCGAGCACAGCAGCGCGTGCGTGACGTCAGGTACGCGCGATGGGAACCATGTGTGACGTCAGGCTGGTGGGTGGGGGTGCGCTTGTAATTAAAAACACCTGAATGGACGTTTCTTATGATTTCAGTGGGACAACAACATTAATCACGGGTTTCATCACTGAATCCAGTGTTGTGAGATGTAAACTCCCCTGTTATGTGTCCGGCTGTGCCGTGTTGTTGGTGGAGTGGGCAGCGTGGTGTTTGTCTCGATTCGGGTCACAACACCAGAATTGCCAGCGGGGTCCACACACAGTGTATTAGTGACCAGAAAACCTCCCGTCCCTGCAGTCTTTGTCTCCTGATAAACTCAACACCCTGACAATGTGGATCATAGATACCCCTTCCTCACCCGCTCTGTTTTGATTCAGATATTTTCCCCCTTCCTTCTCAGTCCTGAAGGAGGGTTCAACTGGGTACGTTGACTGTACATAGATGCTGCCAGGCCTGCTAGGTTCCGCCAGCATTTTGTTTGTGTTGCTCTGGATTTCCAGCATCTGTAGACGTGTTTGTGATTTATCTCTCCGTTGTCCCTCCCGCCTCCGGCCACTGGTGGCGCTGCATGAACCTCCGGCCACGGGTGGCGCTGCGGCGAACCTCCTGGTAAACGCAGGCGCAGTGCCAACCGCAGCTGTTGCCTTTGCCGGTGTGTCTGCCATTCAGGCGGCGGTGAGTGAGTGGGTTATTCCTGGAGTGCGTGAATCGGGGGCCTGCTACAGTGGGAAAGGGCCGGGACCGAGTTCTGCCGGTCGTCCCGCAGCCCCGGTTTTAGCTTTGCGCCCGAGCCCGGGCTGTGGGATCAGTTCGTTGTGGTTCCCAGGCTGGGAGGGGGTTCGGGGTGAAGGGGATCTGTCGGTGTGTGTGGGTAGAGGTTATGGGTGGACTGTGGGTGTGGGGTGAGTGGTTGGAAAGATGTGGGACCGTAGTCGGGTGGGGGGAGGATGGGGTTGCTGTTGTGAGAAAGTGGGATGATCGGACGTTCCGTGACCCGGGTCAAATAAAGTTGTAAACAGGGGAGGATCTGCTCCGTTGTATCGGACGCTTGGGTATCCGTTCAGTGAGCAACAATTCTCTCCTCAAATTAATTACTGTCTAATCTTGCTGTTAACATTGTGTTTGTTACAAAGTCCCAGAGTCTGGGAAGAGCTGTCACCGTCATGGGCTGACAGTGACCTCTGTCTGCACAGTGGGTTCTGGTCAGTATACACATCTGGAGTTTGTAAGGGGAAAGGGAGAAAGGAAGGGGCTGAGGAGAAGAGTTTTAAGCAGAGAAGCGGGGTGGAGGGGTACAGGAGTTGTCTGATAGATCATTTTAATTGTTTTTGTTTTATATAATCTCACAGATGGTGACTGAGGAAGAGGCTTGGTCAGGGAGGATACCCGGAGGTGAGCAGGTCACACATGGTATCAGGAGAGTGACAGTGATGTGATTTCCTGTGTCACGGGTACAGACAGTCGTCTCAAGTGAGGAGTGTGTGTGGAGATGCAGCTTCCCTGGAGGTGGAGGAAAGAGGACACACCAACAGGTGGAACCAGCTGTGGGAAGACATGGTTTGTCAGGTCTGACGATGAGCTGAATGTACCATAACCTTCAGACTGAATCAGAAAACCATTCTGAGGGTATTTGAAATGTCAGAATCAGGGGAGATGTGATTGCATGTGCAGAGGGCAGGGGTTGTGTCTCCATCAGACCCTCGGTGAGGTGGTTCAAGTTACAATGTGCAGGGATAAAAGCACAGTGTTTGGGGCCGGATTCAATCACTGATTCTGACACAGTGACAGGGTTAGTTTTGCTGTAAGGAAGCAACATTAATGGAAGAAGACACAGGAACTTCATCAATTGCCAGTTGTTTAGCAGAAGTGACCAATCTGTATGTTACCCTGTCAGAAACAGATTTTCACAGTGGTGACAAAGGGGTTCAGTCTGGTTTATTTCAGGTTGGAGAGGGGTGTGGAGTTTTGAAATCAATGCCTTGCGGTGCCACCATCGTTAATTTGTTATGTCCGGAATGGTGGATCACACAGCACGGAAATGGGCCTTGATCTCCACATGCTCCACTTCCTTGTCTTTGGTAAATATTGATGTAAAGTACTCTATCAACTTCAGCCATATCTTTTGTATCCAACCAAATGCTCCCCTCCCCCTTTGTCCTTGAGTGGTCCCACACTCTCCCGTGTTATCCTCTTGCTCCTGATATATGTATAGAATTCTTCAAGATTCTCTTTAATCATACTTGCCAAGGAGTTTTTATGGGCCGTCATGGCTTTCCGAATTCTCCTCGAGTTTTGCTTTTATTTCTTGAAGTTCATTTCTGGCTTCATATTAATCCTCCATGTCCCTGTTTGATTCTAGCTTCCTAAGCTTTCCCTACTTTCCATTTTATTCTGGACTGCATTCACAACATCCTTGCACGCTCTCTATCTGTGCTGGGTTAAGAGCTGGTGCTCTCAAGGCAATGGCAAACCCCTGCTATAACTTGCCTTGAATGTGATTTCCCAATACGTCAGAGCAGTGCAGGAGGAAATTGTCCGCTAGCTGGAAATAATTCCAGATGCGACATACCTTTCCTCATCTGCCTCAGGATAGCAAACATCCCCTCTTCTTTAATCTGTACAGGGACCATGATGTTAATGCCACTTTCCCACACTTCCATAGACTCTGTGTCCATCTCCTGAGTAAGTATTTCAGATCTTCCCCGTCTGCTTTGGTTCCAAACATAGATTACCATTCTGGTCTTCCAGAGAACCAACTTTGTCCCTTGCAATACTTTTGTTCTTAATCTATCTCTAGAATCCCTTAGGATTACTCTTCATCTTTTTTCTGTGAGGGCAACCTCATACCTTTTTTAGACATTCTGATTTATTTTTTATGTGTTCTCTTGCATTTCTTATACTCCATCAGAACTTGCCTGCCTATCCTTGTGATGCAAATCCATTTTGTGCTTCACTGGGGTCTCAATATCTCTTGAAAACCAAGGTTCCCCACAGTTTCTATCATTACATTTTATTCTGACAAGGACATAACTGCTTTGTACTTTCAAAATTTCGCTTTGAAGGACTCCCATTTATCAAGCAAATCTTTGCCATAAAGCAGCTTGTCCCAGTACTCAGTTGCCAGATCCTAGTGTCTTAATTCCGGGTGTTGTTCCATGCCCTGAACACATCCGCCTTTCCTACACTGCTCCTTGTATTGAAATATACAGGTTTGAGCATATTCACTGCACCATGCTCAACTTTTTCATTCCTGACTTCGTCTGAGGTCTGAACAATATTTGTCTCTGCAACCCCTCCACTATCTGTTCTGTTATTCAGGCTCCCATTCCCCCTGCAACTTCAGTTTAAACAACCCCCCCCTACCCCCACCTCCCACCAGCTCTATCACCCCTTTGGCCTTCATCTTCCAGATCAATAAAAACAGGGTGCATACCAGGTACAGGCAGATAGGAACAAATGGGGTACTTATGAAGTACAGGATATTCAAGCAAACACTTATGAAAGAAATAAAAGAAGGCATGAGGTTGCCCCAACAGACAAGGTGAAGGAGAATCCTCAGGGATTCTGCAGAGATGTTAAGAGCAAAAAGGTTGCAAGGGACAAAATTAATCCTCTGGAAGATCAGAATGGTAACCCATATGAGGAGACCAAACTGATGGGGGAGATTTTTTTTTGCATCCGTATTTACACTGGAGATGACACAGTCGACGGAAGTGAGGCAAAGCAGCATCAACTTCATGGCCACTTTACAGATTACAGAGGTGGAGGTGTTTGCTATCTCAAGGCAAATTACCATGGTTAAATACCCAGGGCCTGACAAGTTGTTCCCTGGGACATTGCAGAAGACAGTGCAGTAATTGTCAGGGCCCAAGCACAGATATTTAAATTATGCTTAGTGACAGGTGAGGTACTGGAGGATTGGAGGACAGCATCTGTCCAAGAAAGGGTCTAAAAATAAACTAAGATATTGTATGTTGGTGAGTTTGACATAAGTAGGGGGAAAGTTATTGGAACGTATGTGCAGGAACCGGATATATAAGTATTTGCATAGATGTGGGCTGATTAATGATAGACAGCATGGCTTTGTTCATGGTAGGTTATGTCTAACTAATCTTATAGAATGTCTCAAGGAAGTTATCAGGAAAGTGGATGAAGGCAAGGCAGTGGATATTATCGACATGGACTTTGGCAAGGCACTTGACAGAGTCTCATATGGGAGGTTGGTCAAGAAGGTTCAGTCACTCAGCATTCAAGATGAGATAGTAAATTGAATGAGACACTGTCTTTGGGAGAAGCCAGACTGTGGTAGCAGATGGTTGCCTCTCTGACCGGAGGCCTGTGACTAGTGGTGTGCCACAGGGATCAGTGCTGGATCTGTTGTTGTTTGTCCTCTATATCAGTAATCTGGATGATAACATGGTTAGCTGGATCAGCAATTTTGTGGATGACACCAAGACTGGGGATTTAGTGGACTGTGAGAAGACTATCATGGCTTGCAGTGCGAACTGGACCAGCTGGAAAAATGGGTTGAGAGATGGAGAATGGAACTTAATGTTTACAAGTGCGAGGTGTTGCACTTTGGTAGGACCTGCCAGTGTAGGTCTTACACAGGGACTGGTAGGGCACTGAGGACTGTTGTTGAAGAAAGAAATCTGGGAATACACGTCTAGGTTTCACTGAACGTGGTATCACAGGTAGATAGGGACAGAACGAGAGTTTTTGCACCTTGGCCTTCATGAACCAAGGTACTGAGTACAGGAGATGGATGTTATGTTGACGTTGTACAAGACACTGGTGAGGCCTAATTTGGAGTATTGTGTGCATTTTTGGTAACCAACCTACAGGAAGATGTAAAAGCGGTTGAAAGAGTTCAGAGAAAATTCACAAGGATGTTGCCAGGTCTGGAGGACTTGGGTTATAAGGAAAGATTGAACAGGTCAGGAATTTATTCCTTGGAACGTAGAAGAGTGAGGAAAGATTTGATGGAGGTAATCCACAATTTTGAGGGTCATTGATGGGGTAAATGCAAGCTGGCTTTTTCCACTGAGATGGGGTGGGACTACAACCAGAGGTCATGGGTTAAGGGTGAAAGGTGAAACGTTATGTGGAACAAGAGGGGAAACTTGTTCACGGAGACGGTCATCCAGGTATGGAGTGAGCAGCCAGCACTAGTGGTGCTTGCAAGCTGAATTGCAACATGTTAGAGGTTTGTATGGGTAACTGGATGGTAGGGGTATGGGAGTAGGAAGTTTAAGTAGCTCGACACAAAATTGATAGGCCAAATGGTCTGTTTCTGTGTTGTACTTTTCTATGACTGTGACAAGAATCTTAAATAATACTAATATTCACTCTATTTCCTTTTAACAGCTGTGCAGACCAACCATACATCTGAGTAGGAGATATTTACATGGCGTTAAAACTGTGGGACTTTAAATTAACAGTAAATAGAAGAAAATCCCAGCTGCAAGTTAACAAAGGCTGTTTGTGTGAGAGTGTTTCAGTTACTGTGGGGCCAGGCACCCATGCAGCTCAGTGGAAACAGGGAGTAATACCGATGGAGAGAGTCAGACTCAGCCAGGTCACAGATTGGAGATGGCAACAATGCTGCATTCTTTCAAGACAGGAAGAGCATCAGAGAGTTTGATGGTCATTCCAGATACCAGCATTGTGCCCAGTTAAAAGATAATTTATCTCTTCACCTTGGCAACTAGAGTGATCTCAACTGAAATGTTGTCCTTCACCCATTGATGTATTTTGTAAATCTTTTTACAGGTTAAAAATGACAAGGAAATTGTCCATGGGAATTCAAACACAACACATCAGTTTTGCTGTCTCTGTCTAGATATTTAAGAAATGGAGCAAGGGATTCAATCAACCATCCTTCCTACTCAGACTGTGGGAAGGGATTCACTCGATCATCTGACTGACTGGCATGCCTGTCATTTTACACGGGAGAGGCCATTCACCTGCTCATTAGGCAGTGGGAATGGATTCACTCGGTCATCTGAACTGAAGGTACATCAGCAAGTTTACACTGGGCTGATGTGTGTTCATCTGTTCTGTCTGTGAGAAGGGATTCAGTCGGTCTTCCCACCTGTGGACTCACCTGACAGTTCACACTCAGCAGAGTCTGGCCATCTGCTGAATTTCCGGGGAAGGATTCCCTTGGTCATCTGACCTAATGGCTCACCAGCGAGTTCACACCAGAGAGCGACCATTCACCTGCTCGGACTGTGGGAAGAGATTCACTTGCTCATCTAAACTGAAGGTACATCAGCGAGTTCACACTGGAGAGAGGCCATTCACCTGCTCAGATTGTGGGAAGGGATTCACTCGGTCATCTGATCTACTGACACATCAGTCAGTTCATACTGCAGAGAGGGATTTCTCCTGCTCAGGTTGTGGGAAGGGATTCACTCGGTCATCCTACCTACAGAGACACCAGTCAGTTCACACCGGGGAGAGGCCATTCACCTGCTCAGACTGCAGAAAGACATTCACTCAGTCATCCCACCTACAGATTCACCAACAAGTTCACACTGGGGAGAGGCCATTCACCTGCTCAGACTGTGGGAAGGGATTCACTCGGGCATCTCACCTACTGACACATCAGTCAGTTCACACTGCAGAGAAGGATTTCACCTGCTCAGTCTGTGGGAAGAGATTCACTCAGTCATCCAACCTACGGAGACACCAGTCAGTTCACACTAGGGAAAGGCCATTCACCTGCTCAGACTGTGGGAAGACATTCACTCAGTCATCCCCCCTACAGAGTCACCAACGAGTTCACACTGCGGAGAGGCCGTTCACCTGCTCAGACTGTGGGAAGACATTCACTCATTCATCCACCCGGAGGAGTCACCAACGAGTTCACACTGGGGAGAAGCTGTTCACCTGCTCAGACTGTGGAAAGAGATTCACTCAGCCATCCACCCTATTGGCACACCAGTCAGTTCATAATGGGGAGAGGCCATTCACCTGCTCAGACCGTGGGTAGGGATTCACTCAGTCATCTTATTTCCTGACACACCAGTCAGTTCACACTGGGGAGAAAGGTATGATGAGGAGAAGGGAATCAGCAGTGGGTCGTGGCAACGAATGACAGAGTAGCAACATTTGGAAGCTGATTGACAGAGAAAATCTTGCAGTTGTCTGACTGATGACACAACTAATACCTCTGGTGAGGTTCTCCACTGGTCGAGGAACATGTGTGTGTTGGGAATGGTTTTATGTATTGAGGAAGTTGTTCCTGCTTGTTTATTCTCTAATATTATATCTGGACGGTTATTATAGATTGTCCTATCTGTAATAATGTATCGATTATCATATAATTTGCAAGATTTGTAAGAAAATATAGTAATAATTATTATAGGTTTACAAACCCTCTATAGACAAAGAGTCTCGGCCCTAAACGTCGACTGTACCTCTTCCTGTAGATTCTCCTTGGCCTGCTGCATTCACCAGCATTTTGTGTGTGTGTGTTGTTTTTTGGCGAATTATATTTACCACTTGATTGTACCTCTGTAAGTAATCAGATTGAGTTAAACTGCTGCAGGATCCTGGAATGTGTTGGATTATGTCTGGTTTCTCTTGGCATTTTCTGCATGTTTCATGATGTTTGCTTCTCTTTTATGTACTTTTGATTATTTTTAATGTTAACCTGAGTTTCTGTAAGGAACTTTTCTTTCTGCGAAGAGGTCTCCAACTTTGAGTTGGCTGTTCAATGCTTCTTTGTCAACATCTAGTCTGCTCAGATCGTTGGGATGTCTCCCATGGAGGGTCATACTCATTCCACTGGTTAACATTTTTTTCCATAGTGATAATTCATTTTTCTGAGATGGCGTCTCATTTAAGTTTTCTGTTGTGTACTTCATGTCAAAATTGCATATGCTCACATGGAGTGCTGAATCCTGCTTTTTTTTTTAAACAAAATATATATTTAGGAGTATTATCTGACAATTGTGCCAGTTTTTAATGTCTGTAATTCCTCATCCTCCATCTGTCCTAGGTAGTGTTGATCTAACTTTGTTTCAGTGTTAATACTGTTTTCTAAATTTGCCATTTCAGTTCTTATTTTTCTTTGTAAATTTCCATAACATATCGGAACGGGACCAAGATATTTTTTTCCGAAAGAATACGTTAATATGGGTATGGTGAAAGTGTTTACTGCCTTTGTTGTATTTGTTATACTATTGAGCTCTGGTTGGCATATTTTCATAAGACTTGAAGTAAATTCTGTCCAATGTTTTAATTATTTGATACTGTTTTCTATTTTTTTGCTTGGTGATATTCCAGATACCTGGGTATCAAGAGCCCTGATGAGGGGTCTTGGCCGGAAACATTTATTCCCAGCTCTTGATGGTGCCTGACCTGCTGAGGTCCTCCAGCACATTGTGTGTATTGCTCCAGATTCCCAGCATCTGCAGTGTCTCCTGTGTCCCATATACTTGTATGTTTCTTGAAAGGAAAGGGGTTGATAGATTCATCATTGGTCAGGGCATGAAGGGATACAGGGAGAAGGCAGAAGATTGGGGCTGAGGGGAAAATTGAATCAAACATGATGAAATGGTGGAGCAGACTCGATGGGTCAAATAACCTAATTCTGCTCCTATGCCTTTTGGTCTCATGTTTCATATTCATCTCTCGGTTGTATTGTACCTTACTGATCTGTTTCATATTCCACCAGCTGTATTGCAACTTTCATGTTTTATTGCTCTTCACTGATCCTGTCCAATGTTCATGTTTACATTTTTAGAAATGATTAAGGTCCATCTATAGAGGGTTTGTAAACCTATAATAATTATTATATTTTCTTGTTTCTCAGCTCCAGCTGATAAAACTTGAGGTACAGGCATCATGAAGCACACTGATTTCTCAGTTTTCTAGCAACTTGTCTGCTTAAATCGCAGGGTTGTCTTCTATGGTGGGACATGAGTGGTTAACTTGATCTTCTATCGTGACCATTTCTTCATTTTCTTAATTGTGTTTTTATTTCAGTGTAGAGATTGTGAAGGCATTAGAGTCATAGAACACCACAGCACAGAAAAATGCCATTCGGCCAATCTAGTCTGTGCCAGAGCATTCATCTGCCTAGTTCCAACAACTTCCACCTGGACCATAGCCCTCCATATCCTCCTCATCCATGTACCCATCCAAACTTCACTTAAATGTTGAAATTTCCCCTGCCACTTACTCTGGCAGCTCATTCCACATTCTCACTGCCTCTGAGTGAAAAAGGTTCCCACTCATGTTTCTCTGAAGGATTGGGTAATGAACTTTAAAGTGTCTCTGGATTTTGGAATGATTCTGGCAGACTAGAAAATTGCAAGTGTCACTTCACACTTTAAGAAGGGAGGGAGACAGAAGAAAGGAAACTATAGGACAGTTAGTCTGACCTCAGTGGTTGGAGTCCATTCAGGATGATTTTTCAGGATTGTTGGAGGTGCATGTGTTACGTACCCCGTAACTGGGTTACCAAACCAGCAGAAATGGACCACTTAGTTGGAGTCTGGATTACTGGAACTAAGAAAGTTTTATTAAAGAAATAAGTAACACAGTACTCTAATAGTAAGGATATAAATGCAACAGGTTAGCAATGATAAAACACACATGTACACAGAACTAGGATAATAGGATCAATCAAGCTCTATCGCAGTCTAGGGGTAAAATGATCAGTCACAAGTGACAGAGGTCAGTTTATTTCAGTTCGCAGTAATTGCCGTTGGGGAGAGAGAGAGAGCGAATGCTGATATTCAAATCGGATTCAACAGACCTTTGATATTCCTCGCAGTTAGCTTTCAGACGAGCCCTTTTTAATGTCTCCTGAGGTCACCGACTGTGACCCCTCCGTTCCGGATACAATCGTTCTTCTGCGGTGAACTCGGCACCCAGGCAAGGGTGGACACACACACCAGGTTCCTGCCGATCGTACCGTCTCACCCTGTGCATCTATGGTTGGTCCCGCGACCAGACCTGCAAAACTCGCACCAACTTGTGGGGGCACACCGCACTTCCAGGGTCTCATTATCTCGTGGTGTCGTGGTGTCTTGCCTGAGCGAACCTGTTCCTTTTATCCCCCTGCTGGGGTATTGCCTGTCCATCAAACTTCAAACAGTCCAGGTTCAAAGCAACCGGTTTCTGACAATACTCGGAACTGTGTCTCCTTTTTGAAAATTCTTCTCGTCTCTCTCTTATTAGCATTTTGAATGTTTCCCCCATTTGTCTCTTTCATCGGCATCTTCTGATAACTTGGTCACACATGATCTAATAGGCCTAAGTCAGGGGAAAACTTGTTTGAGAAATCTGTTGGAATTCTTTAATGAAATAACAGGTAGGATAGACAAAGGAGAGGCAGAGGATGTTGTTTGGATTTTCAGATGGTCTTTCACAATGTGCTGCACATGAAGCTGCTTAACAAGATCACAGCTCAAGGTATTACTGGAAAAATACTGGCATAGATCGAAGATTGGTTTACTGGCAGGAGGCAAAGAGTCAGAGCAATGCGAGCCTATTCTGTTTACTGCCGGTAGGGAATGGTGTTCCGCTGGGGTCGTTATTGAGACCGTTTCTTTTCATGTTAGATATCGACGATTGGATGAGAGAATTGATGGCCTGGTGACCAACTTTGCAGTTGATACGAAGGTAGTTGCCGGACATGTAGGTTAGAGTAAAGCGGGTGTCTGCAGAGGGACTCAGACAGGTTTGGAGAACAGGCAGTGAAGTGCCGGATGAAATACAGTGTAGGGACTGCAGTCTGCAGTCGGGGACTCGGGTTCACTCAGCATAGTGTTGCACGAACATTATTAGCAAAATGTTCTGATACAATACGGGTTTCATTTTGTTACAGACAACATTAACATTTTGGTACTGCAAGTAAAGTACATTTCCACAGTGGTGGAGAAGTGTCCTGACACCCCTCACCATCCCTGAAAACCCTTCAAACCCCTACATCACTCTCCATTTCTGTAAACCCCTCCGACCCCTACAGCACTCGCCATCTCTGCAAAACCCTCCACCATCCGCCCTGGTGCGTTCAGGTGACAGATGACCGGAGAAAGACACTGCCCATGGCAGACGGCAGGGATCATAAAACACCCTCACACTTTCTCTTGGTAGACTTATCGATCTGCATGGCTGTCTTGACTAAACCTCTTCCCACTTCACTCCTGTAAACAAAAAAGAAGCAAGCTATCCCCTTTTCTCAGTTCCTTTGTCTCCACCATATCTCACAGGGTGAGATTTTCCTTTCCAGGACATCAGAGATGGTCTCCTCCTGAACAGAATGGGTTTCCCTTCCTCCAGCATTGATGCTGATCTCAGTCCAATCGATTCTATTTCCTGAAAATCCGCCTTCACTCCATCTTATAGTCACCTTAACATTGACAGAGTCCCTCTTGTCCTCACCTGCAGCCCCATGAGCCTCCATATCCAAGGCATCATCATCCACAACTTCTCTCATCTCCAACAACCAAACACACCTTTATCCCACCGCAGCAAATGCCCCACCAACACTCTTCTTTCCAGAGAGATTTCCCTGTCTATTCGCCCCTCCCCACTAATCCCTTTCTTGGAACATGTCCTTCCAAGCGAGGGAAGTGCTACACCTTCCTATTTACCTCCTCCCTCAGCTCCATGCAGGATCACCATCAGCCCTTCCAGGTGAGGCAACACTTCACCTGCGGGTCTGTTGGGTTCATCTACTGTATCCGGCGCTCCCAGTGCGGCCTCCCGTACATCAGTGAGACCCGATGTAGATTGGGAGACGGCTTTATCAAGCACATTCGTTCCGTCCGCAACAAACTGTGTTTCCCGATGACCAACCATTTAAAATCCACGCTTCATCCCAATGTGACATGCCGGTTCATTGCTCTACTAACAAGATGAGGCCACTCTCTGGTTGGAGGATCAACACCTTATATTGCATCTGAGTCACCTCCAACTTGACGTCATGAGCATCGATTCCTTTAACTTCCACCTCAACCTTCTCTTTTCCCTCTCCCATTCTGTCCTCCCTCCTCGCTTCTCCTCCACTGCCTCATATTTCTCTCCGGTGCCTCCTCTCCTGCTCTTTCTCCCATGATCCACTCTCCCATGCTGTCAGATTCCTACTTTTCAGCCCATTGCCTTTTCCAAGCAATTGTGTGCTTGTCGGCGTCTAGAACAGAATTTTTAGCTGAGATAAAAAGTAAAAATAGGAAACATGCAATTCTACTGGAGTGAATGTAGAGGGGAGTCGGATGAAAATTTGTTAGAAATCTGGAAGTGAGATGTCATTATTTTCCTCGAAGCAGAGTAGGCATCGGTGGTTTCGGTCAAAAAAAATTGCGCAATTCGGAATCAGTGCTGTGGTGTTAAATATTCCTCCATAACATTTTTGTCTAATGTGACGGACAAGTGCAAGCTTTACTGTAAGTTCGTGTTAACTTTCTTTTCCATTTAATTTTTATGCAAAAGACTAAAGTAGGAAATGAGCGGCATTTTTGCCGATTTGGTCTTGAATGTCCCCAGAACCTGTCTGGCTTTCTCAGACCGAAAAGGGTCTGGCGGTGACGAGTGCGGGAATATGGTGGAAAGCTGAAAATAAAAGGTAGGATGAGCTTAATAATCGGTAGGAGTGGAGTCGCGGGGTGCGGGTGTCGGAGAGTCTGTTCCTGGGCTGTGTTTCTCTCGGGTACTAAACCAGATTTACTCTCCCCGCTGCCACGTTCTCTGATGACTGCCGGTTCTGTAGAGTCAAGATCGAAAACATTGCGACCGCCTCCGAGAAGAGCTCAGATATTTTTTTATTAATTAGTTGAATAATTGACGTGAGCGGATATTTTGCTGCGCTGATGAACTGCTCTCTGAACTTGGACTGCTTTACTCCATAAACAAACGTGTTTGTGCAACAACATAATATCATCAGCATGTCTCCGGTGTGTTGAAAAATGTGTTCAGAATCATTTTAATTATTTGTGTAGCCCCGCCTGGCCAGCCTCAGGGTCGCTCAGCTCGCCGTCGTCTGGGGAAACAGCCCTCATCCCCGCCAAACTAGATGATTGGTTTGTGTGGATGCAGTGTGATATACCCCACCCCGCCCAAATAACAGACAATACACCAGATACGATTAAATGAATTACAGTTTTATAGATATTACTGGAACTATATAATTAATAGAGAATAAAATATAAAAGGAAAATAAAAGGCGCCACACCTATCAAAGTTCTATCGCTTAGTGTACAAACAGTTGGAGCTCAGGACCCTCCTCGTTCACCCTGCGTCTCCCCTCGGACCACCTCGACCTGCCGCCTGGGACCAACAACGATGGTCGACTAGACGCTCCACACGCGTCCGTCTCCGTCTCCTCTCCTCGCCGAACACCCTGGACCTCGGACTCCTGCTCGGGGTCCGACCCTGTTAGCGGACTCACAGCACCTTGTCCATCCTCTGTCTCTCTCTCCCGCCTTCTACCAAAAACCCACATCACGATAACTTACAGACACACAGAAAGAATAGCATCTATCCCAATTGGTTTGTTCACCCTCTTATCTGTACGTAATCCAATCAAACTGCTAGCGGGAGGACTTTCTCAGCAGTTAACATAACAAAGAAGCCATTTCAATTATAACATAACAAAGAAGAAACGCCTTACACTCTTCCCCACCAAATAAAATTCATGTCCTCATGACATTAACAGAGTTCACCATTTCTCCTTACAAAACACAACACTCAACCCAGGTGCATAAAGCAGTGACATAACTTCCCAGGGTTGTAGAGATCACACCATTTTCTCCCGGCGCTGTATAAGTCAACCTCTCCGGGGGGTGCCTACTCCTCTGAGACCTCTGTACCTCCTCAGCTGACTCTTCTGGCTCGGACTCCACAGGTGACACCCTGGGCCTACCTGTCGGACCCTCACCCTCACTGGGATCCCTCGGCACCTGTGAGCCCTCTGCCTCGGGCTCTGGTTTCACCCTCTCTTTCCCCAATGCTGGCTGTATTTCAGGTGGCTCCTCAGCACCCTCCCTCCTCTCCCCTAACTCAGTGGGGGAAGGGCCAGGAGCCTCTTCTTCCGGTACCGGGGAATCAGTGAACGGAAAGAGGCGCCACACGTCCGAATCATCGTCTTCCGATGACATATCCCTTTTCGGGGTGTGGACCGGCCCTGACCCTTTCGCAGCGGGCTCTTCCCTCGCCCTGCGCCCTTGCAGAGTTCTCATACCAGCCGTAAACTCCCATTCGGGCTCTGGGTCTACCTTCACCTCTCGACCCAGAGGCAACAGGTGGTTCTGATGGAGTACCTTGACAGGCCCCTTCACACCCTCTGGCCTCACCCGGTAAACAGGTAGATTTGGCATCTGGCTCTCTACCACATAGGGGGTGGCCGCGCAGCGATCCGCCAACTTGTGATTACCAGGTAGTCCTAAATCCCAGATAAAGACCCGGTCTCTCGGCAATAGTTGGGAGAATTTTACTTTCTGATCATACCTCTTCTTATTCCTCTAATTCTGCTTGGTGGCCGCCGTTTCAGCCAACTCGTACGCCCTTTTCAACTCTCTCCTTATATCGGACACATAATTCAGATATGGCTTCAAAGGTAATTCACCCACTTCAGTCCCAAAACACAGATCAATGGGCAACTTCGCTTCCCGCCCGAACATCAGATAATAAGGCGAGTACCCCGTAGGGTCATTGCGACTACAATTGTAACAGTGAACCAAATGGCCGATGTGCTGACTCCACTTACTCTTCTGTCCAATCTCCAAGGTGCCGAGCATGTCCGGCAGGGTCCGGTTAAACCTCTCGGGCTGAGGATCACCCTGCGGGATATAGGGTGTGGTCCTGGATTTCTCAAACCCAAGCATACTCAGTAATTCATGGATAAGTCTGCTCTCGAAGTCCCGTCACTGATCACTATGGATCCACCAGGGGAGGCCATAATGAACAAAGTACTTCTCCCATAACAGTCTTCTGTGTCTGCAGGACTGGCTGGCGGAGTTTGGTGCAATGTGAGAAAAATGACCGGACATACCAGTTGCATGTCCTGTTGATGGAACATATGGCTGGGAACCAGGGGTTTTTGGCGGGGAGTTGGAGGAGAGACCGTGAGGAGAAACGGAATTCCGAGCCGACACTATGGTCATGTACTGATGAATTAATTCAGAAAAGATTGGAAGACTTACAAGTTGGAGAAGATCAAGGAAGTGGTCTGACTAAGGTGAACAGAAAACTGAGAGCCCAGAGAGGGGAGTTTGACTACACTCCAGAGGAGATGAAGCAAAGGAGAACAGACCTCGGAAAAGGTACTATCGACAGTTTAAATGAAGTGGGAAAACTGAAAGTTGACCCAAAAGAAGTCATCAGGAAGAAAAAAACTGGAGGCTGAACATCCTTTACCTGCTGCTTTTCAGGTCAGGGTGGAAGAAGCTGGTGGGGTGCGAGAGGTCCCGGGTTCAAATCCCGGACGAGCCCCCAAATGTAGCCCCCATGGCCAGCCTCAGGGTCGCTCAGCTCGCGGTCGTCTAGGGAAACAGCCCTCGGCCCTGCCAAACTGGGTAATTAGTTTGTGTGGATGCGGTGTGACGTACCCCACCCCGCCCAAATGACAGACAGTACACCAGATACGATTAAATGAATTGCAGTTTTATAGATATTACTGGAACTATATAATTAATGGAGAATAAAATATAAAAGGAAAATAAAAGGCGCCACACCTATCAAAGTTCTATCTCTTCGTGCACAAACAGTTGGAGCTCAGGAACCTCCTTCTTCACCCTGCGTCTTCCCTCGGACCACCTCAACCTGCCGCCTGGGACCAACAACGATGGTCGACTAGACGCTCCACACGCGTCCGTCTCCGTCTCCTCTCCTCGCCGAACACCCTGGACCTCGGACTCCTGCTCGGGGTCCGACCCTGTTAGCGGACTCACAGCACCTTGTCCATCCTCTGTCTCCCTCTCCCGCCTTCTCCCAAAAACCCGCGCATCACAATAACTTACAGACACACAGAAAGAATAACATCTATCCCAATTGGTTTGTTCACCCTCTTATCTGTAACATAATCCAAACAAACTGCCAGCGGGAGCACTTTCTCAGCAGTTAACATAATAAACAAGCCATTTCAATTATAACATAACAAAGAAGAAATGCTTTACACTTGGATCCAGTCCGGCAATGGTGTAATAAAGGAATTTGACAACATTCACTGACCACAGGATGATGAAGCTTCCGGAGATGGTGAGAAGTAAGATCACAGACCTCCTCCTGCTCCCCATCTCTGGGTCACTGCGGTTCTTCGCCTTGCTCTGACCCCTCAGCCCTTTACGGACGCGACTGGTCACCAAAATGTGTCTGACTGTCAGAGCGTTGAACAGTAGTATTAACAGGAACTGGAGTAATGGCGTGAGGACGGTAGAAAGCCGGTCATATCCCACCCACCCGGGATCCATATAGTAGCCCGGTATTTCAATACAGTCCCAGGGTATATTGTCAATCACTTTCACAGGATGATATATAAAGACGAAGGGCACATTATTAAAGCAGAGCAGAACGCCGGTTGTCGTCAGAACCACAGCTGCAGTTTTCCCGGTGCAATATTTTATTTTCCGCTTCTGGCAACAAATGGCGACAAACTGATCAAAAGTAAAAGTGACGGTGAACCAGACAGAACAGTCTGTGACTGCCTCTCCCAGGGCAGAGATCACACTGCACACGGGGGTGATGTCCAGGAAAGTCCCGGGGAGGTAATAATAACTGCACCGCCACAATATCACCGCAAACACGATGGTCAGTAGATCCGCCGCTGCCGTAGCTGTCAGCAAAACAGAAAATCTAAAGCAGCACTTCAACACTACACATGCTGCCAGTTTCAATGCCAAATACCCTGCAAAATCAGATCAACACTAACAAAACATCGCAAATATAATAACATCATAAAGCACTCCATTTCTACCAGCTATAGGTCAACATCTGCGCAAGAGAGCACAACAGCTGCATCATTGCATGTGTCATGGGATCTTGCCAAAGCTAAGAAGCCATTCGCTGATGCCGAGTTGATTGAAACGTGAGCAATTGATACAGTTGGCGAAGTTTTAAGTCATGATGAGAAAACGGTTGTGGAGCTATTAAAGACGGTGCCATTGTCGGCTAACATGGCAACAAGAAGAATAGAGGTTTTAGCGGAGAAGTGTACATGTGTGAGTCATTGTTTCCTTCAAAGAACTCTATCAAGAACCAGGACAGAAACAGACTCTCCAATGCACATCTCGGCCAGTGCCTCAGGATTCCCACAACAGAATACAGGCCCGACATCAGAAGGATTGCCTCATCCCGTCACTGTCACTTCTCTCACTGATTGGTGAGTCAATCAATTTATTTTTTCCATTTGTCAATCTTATTGCAGTAAAATAATATTACAACAACAATAATACTGATAATTTCATTTATAGCTACACTTCATACTTCAAATGCTACATAGCTTAATTTAAAAGAAGAAATAGATTAAATGAGAGAAGAGAAACAGTGGAAAAGGCAGTACTACCAAAACTTCGTGTGGAAGATGTGTTATTTGTGTGGAAGAGAAGTGGTGAAGACTACCATGTTTACTGTGTGTGTGTGTGTGTGTGTGTGTGTGTGTGTGTGTGTGTGTGTGTGTGTGTGTATTTTAACTCCCAGATGAGGTCTCATGTTATGGTCTGGTCCGTGAAGTCCGCATTCCGGTTCACGGTCCGGTCTGTGGACTCGGAACTCCGGGTCTTCCAGCTGTCCCTTGTTTTGGTTGAATTATTCATAGGCACCTGATTCTCAACTTGGGTCTTGGAAAATAAGTAGCCTTGGGATTGAGTGTGGGCTGCTGATTTGTCTTGTCAAGATCCCCTGGGAGCAACCTGCCGATGGAAGGCTGGAGCGGCCACTTGCCATCTTTAGGCCGCGATTGGGGAACCATCCCCTCATTGAGCCTTGCTGGCAGTAGTCGGAGCTGTCTTTGCGGTATGGATTCGGCCGTTTCCTGAGCCAGCCGAGTGGTCGTCAGTCACTCTGAGCTAGACAGAGATCCGGCTGTTTCCGTAGCCAGCCGAGTTTGCTGGCCATAACTGCTACTTGGAGCAACCCCCATGCAGAGATTGAACTGTCTGTCATTCTTTGGTGTTTGTCTCTTCTTGTCCTGGCCTCCGTGGGGTAAGTCAGGCCGTTCTGCCATTGCCCTGCGGGGGGGATGTCATGTCTTGTCTTGTCCTCGCCTCCATGGGGTAAGTCAGGACGTTCTGCCGTTGCCCTGATGGGGGGACCTGTCTTGTTTTGTCTTTTCCTCTGTTGGGTGAGTCCAGCAGTTCTGCTGTTACCCAACGGATGGTCCTGCTCCACCTTGGTGTGGAGAGGTTGATTCCCGGCATGTCTAAGTATAAACCCGGTTCTATGTCTTTGTACTGTCTTCTCTCATGTTGGTGTCGTGTTAAAGATAAGTCCCGGCTTTTCGAAGGATAACTCCCGGCTCTATGTTGATGTACATTTCCCAGTCTGTCTCCAAGTTCCAGCCTCCGAGATATCAGCTTCCTCATTCCAAGTCCCAAGACCCCTGCCTGCAGCCTCGATACCCAAGACCCCAGCCTGCAGCCTCGAGACTCAAGACCCCAGCCTGCAGCCTCGAGACCCAAGACCCCTGCCTGCAGCCTCAAGACCCAAGACCCCAGCCTGCAGCCGTGGGACCCAGACCCCAGCCTGTCTCCAAGTTCAAGAGCTAAGACCCCAGTCTGTCTCCAAGTTCAAGAGCAAAGACCCCAGGCCCAAGCGTCAAGAGCCAAGACCCCAGCCACGTCCTGTCTGGTAGCCATGTCATGTCCTTGCCTGGTTCTGGGGTCCGAGCCCAAGGCAAGACTCAGGTTCTGGGTCCTTGTCCGGTCTCTGGCTCGGAGTCCATGCCTTGTCTCCTAGTCCACAGTTTCTAGTCGTGGTCCCGCTCTCCCTAGCCCAGGCTCCTAGTTCATAGTTCCTTGTCCGGTTTCCCTGTTTCTTGTCCAGGTCTTAGCCCAGGTCCTGCATCTTTGTCCTGTTCCTAGTACTTCAGTGTCTGTGTCTTGCATTTGGGTCCGCTACCAGCGTCCCCTTTGTGGCATCTCAATGTGACAGCTGACAGCTGCGAGAGCTAGAGTTATAACTAAATGGTTGGTTTTGGACTTATTTTGTTTCAAGAGTGCATTTTTTTCTTGTGTGACCCATAACACAGGCTTTCAGAATCCCAGGCCTATATTATTACTACTACTACTACTAATAATAATAATAACAATTAATGATTAATGTTAATAGCAGCAACAGCAACATCTGCTCATAAAACAACTTACTGGCGCAATGAAAAAAAAATCCCTGGACGTTGTGGCCCTCGGCTTGGCATGTTTGACACAATTTGGCCCTTGTGGGAAACTAATTGGGGAATCCTGACTTAGATCACATGAACCTATCCCTCTCCGACGCGTGTTATTCTCCCAGCTGGTCTGCATAGATTTATTTGTTACTTCCTCCACGTGGATATTAAAGTTTTCCATTTAGTCCCTGTATTACATTTCCAAATTGCCTCTTCTGCTTTTATACATTTAAATACATCCTAAGTTCCCTGTATTGGGCAAATTTCATTTCTCAATTTTTTAATTTCAGCATGGCGACAGGCATCTGAACCGTTCCTCAGCTTTGGGGTTATCCCAACATAACCGATACAAAAGGGTTCCAACACCCGGCTTATCCAATGTTTGTCCCAATCTTAAAGTGCCAACTCCTTAACTTATCTCTATGTACTAGCCCAGTGTCTTTGCTCTCCACACACACACTTCAGGGTCGTGACCTTTGTGTGGGGGACTTCCCGTCTTAACAACCGGTCTGAGTTGAGATGGACACTGTAATTAACCTTATTTTTGGGGACTCGAACCCCATTATTGGAGGACTCTCACCTCCTTTTCCGAAAACTTGCAGCTCTGAGAACTCTAACCTCCGAACTCTGGGGGACTCGAACCTCCCTGAGACGAATCCGTCAGCGTACTAGTGCGTAAGGTATCCCAGGGATTCCGTCACTACAGAGCTCCAGCGGACGAGGGGTCGACTGAGTGATAGGTTAATGAGAGAGATCAAGTTAAATCTTACCTTGTGGGCCCATCCGTCTCACGTCACCATCACACAACTGATCACTTATTCATTCCGCCTAGGAGCTCCGTTTAAGTTATAATCCCATCCTCGTCACCACGTCATGTCGGTTTGTTTTCTTGAGATTCTTACACAGTTGATACAAATGCAATACGCCAACTTCTGTGGATAGCCACGATTCTTTATTTAAGCAAAGTACAAGCTTTTTGGAGGATCGCTTAACAAACTTCGCAGTACTTGCAGAGCCCTGTCAAGCGATGCTCTCTGAACAGGGGAACAGTCCTCCCTTTTTATAGGGTTTTACACCACAGTCAGTCACGTATACAAGATACAATTTTTAGCTACTCCCACAGTCACGTGACTGGCAACACTAATAGTACGAGACAAAGAATACTTCAGCACCTAAAGCAGAAGCAAAGGTCATCCACCCAAGTACTATGTGTGTGATTAGTATCAAAATTCTTGCATGTCATCAGCACAAATTAACCCTTTAAAATCTCAATAGTACTTGACAAAGACCACGTAATCACCTGAGAGCATCTAATTTCCAGCAAGTTAACAGGACAAATTATCCTTTAACATCTCATCTGTTGGGTGGAAGAGTGAGGGAGTCCTTTCCCACAGTCTGACAGGTGAACGGCTTATCTGCAGTGTGAACTTGCTGGTGTCTCTGTAGGTCAGATGACCGAGCGAATCCCTTCCAAGTCTCAACAGATGAACTGCTTCTCCCCAGTGTGAACTGACTGGTGTGCCAAGAGGGAGGATGACTGAGTGAATCCCTTTCCACAGTCTGAGCAGGTGAACGGCTTCTCCCCAGTGTGAACTCGCTGGTGACTCTGTAGGTGGGATGATTGAGTGAATCCCTTCCCACAATCTGAGCAGGTGAACGGCCTCTCTCCAGTGTGAACTTGCTGATGTACCTTCAGTTTAGATGATGATGTGAATCCCTTCCCACAGTCTAGGCACGTGAATGGCCTCTCTCCAGTGTGAACTCGCTGGTGTCTCTGTAGGTTGGATGACCGAGTGAATCCCTTCCCACAGACTGAGCAAGTGAATGGCTTCTCTCCAGTATGAACTCGCTGGTGTCTCTGCAGGTTGGATGACCGAGTGAATGTCTCCGCACAGTTTGAGCAGGTGAATGGCCTCTCCCCAGTGTGAACTCGCTGGTGCACCATTAGGGTGGATAACTGAGTAAATCCCTTCCCACACACTGAGCAGGTGAACGGCCTCTCCCCAGTGTGAACTGACTGGTGTGCCAGTAGGGTGGATGACTGAGTGAATCCCTTCCCGCAGTCTAAGCAGGTGAATGGCCTCTCTCCAGTGTGAATTCGCTGGTGCAGCATTAGGGTGGATGACTGAGTGAATCCCTTCCCACACAATAAGCACGTGAATGGCCGCTCCCCAGTGTGAACTCGCTGATGTACCTTCAGTTTAGCTGACCGAGTGAATCGCTTCCCACACAATGAGCAGGTGAATGGCCGCTCCCCAGTGTGAACTCGCTGGTGAGCCATTATGTCAGATGACCGAGTGAATCCTTCCCCACAAATTCAGCAGATGACCAGCCTCTGCCCAGTGTGAACTGACTGGTGTGTCCACAGGTGGGAAGACCGACTGAATCGCTTCTCACACACAGAACAGATGAACAGCCTTGCCCAGTGTGAACTTGCTGATGTACCTTCAGTTCAAATGATCGAGTCAATCCAACCCACTGTCTGAGCAGATGAATGGGATCTCCCACTGTTACAGTGAAGTTCAACCCAAGTTGGAGAGAGAAATCATCTTCTAACTGGGCACTGTGCTGGTATCTGGGATGACCAACAAACTTTCTGATGCTTTTTCTGTCTATATAAGAATGGGGCATTTCTGCTGTCTCCAATCTGTGACCTGGCTCAGTTTGACTCTCTCCATTGGTATTATTCCCTGTTCCCACTGAGCTGCATGGGCGCCTGGGCCCACAGTAACTGAAACACTCTCACACAAATAGCCTTTCTTGACGTGCAGCTGGGATTTTCTTTTATGAACTGTTAATTTAAAGTGCCACAGTTTTAACGCCATGTAAATATCTCCTACTGAGATGTATGGTTGGTCTGCACAGCTGCTAAATGGAATTACAGTGAATATCAGCACAAACATGAGGAATTCTCCTGACGAAGGGTCTCGGCCCGAAACGTTGACTGTACCTCTTCCTAGAGATGCTGCCTGGCCTGCTGTGTTCACCAGCAACTTTGAGAGTGAATATCAGTATTATTTAAGATTCTTCTCACAGTCATAGAAAAGAACAACACAGAAACATGTCTGGCCCATCTAGCTGGTGCCGAGCTATTCAAACTTTCTACTCCCATACCCCTACCATCCAGGTACCGATACGAAGCTCTTAAATGTTGAAATTGAGCTTCCAGGCACCACTTGTGCTGGCTGCTCATTCCACACCCGGATGACCATCTGTGTGAAGAAGTTTCCCCTCATGTTCCCCCTAACGTTACACCTTTCACCCTTAACTCATGTAGTCTCACCCAATATCAGTGGTAAAAGCCAGCTTTAATTTACCCTGTCTATACCCCTCAGAACTGTGGTATACCTCCATCAAATCTCTCCTTAATCTTCTACATTCCAAGGAATAAAGCCATGACCTGTTCAATGTTTCCTTATAACCCAAGTCCTCCAGACCTGGCAACATCCTTGTGAATTTTTTCTGAATTTTTTCAACCTCTTTTGCATCTTTCCTGCAGGTTGGTGACCAAAACTGCAACAATACTCCAAATTAGGCCTCACCAATGTCTTGTACAACGTGAACAAAACATCCATCTCCTGTACTCAGTACTTTGGTTTATGAAGGCCAACATGCCAATATCTTTCTTTCCGTCCCTATCTAACTGTGACACCACTTTCAGTGAATTATCGACCTGTATTCCCAGATCCCTTCCTTCTACAGCTCTCCTCAGTGCCCTACCAGTCACTGTGTAAGATCAAGGTCCTACCAAAATGCAACACCTCGCAATTGTCTGCATTAAATTCCGTTCTCCATTTCTCAAACCATTTTTCCAGCTGGTCCAGATCGCACTGCAAGCCATGATAGTCTTCCTCACTGTCCACAACACCACCAATCTTGGTGTCAGCCACAAATTTGCTGATCCAGTTAACCACACTATCATCCAGATTACTGATATAGATGACAAACAACAACAGATCCAGCACTGATCCCTGCGGCACACCACGAGTCACAGGCCTCCAGTCAGAGAGGCAACCCTCTGCTACCACACTCTGGCATTTCTCAAAGACAGTGTCTCATCCAATTTACTATCTCATCTTGAATGCTGAGTGACTGAACCTTCTTGACCAACCTCCCATATGAGACTTTGTCAAATGCTTTGCTAAAGTCCATGTAGACAACATCCACTGCCTTGCCTTCATCCACTTTCCTGATAACTTCCTCGAGAAACTCCATAAGACTGGGTAGACGTGACCTACCGTGCACAAAGCCATGCTGCCTATCCTTAATCAGTCCACATCTATCCAAATACTTACATATCTGGTTCCTGCACATATGTTCCAATAACTTTCCCACTACTGATGTCAGGCTCACCAGTGTGTAACTTCCTAGTTTATTTTTAGAGCATTTCTTGAACAGCGGAACAAAATTGGTTGCCCTCCGATCCACCAGTACCTCTCCTGTCACTAAGGATGATTTAAATATCTGTGAATGGGCCCCGACAATTTCTGCACTTGTCTTCCAGTAGGTCCCAGGGAACAAATTCACAGGCCCTGAGAATCCATGCTAATTTGCCTTCAGACAGCAAACATCTCCACCTCTGTAATCTGTACAGGGTCCACAAAGGGTCCTGCTTTGCCTCACTTCTAATGACTGTGTCCCTCTCTGGAGTAAATACAGTAAAATCTCCCCCATATATTTTGTGTCCTCGTATGGATTACCATTCTGATCTTACAGAGGATTAATTTTTCCCTTGCAATCTTTTTGCTGTTAACATATCTGCAGAATCCCCGAGGATTCTCCTTCACCTTGTCTGCTGGGGCAACCTCATGCCTTCTTTTACTTCTTTCATAAGTGTTCACTTGAATTTCCTGTACTTCTTAAGTACCCCATTTGTTCCTATCTGCCTGTACCTGGTATGCACCTCGTTTTTATTGATCTAGTGGAGGGGTTGTGGAGACAGATGCTGTTCAGCCCTCAGACAAAGTCAGGAATGAAAAAGTTGAGCATGGTGCAGTGAATATGCTGAGCCCTGTATATTTCAATACAAGGAGCAGCGTAGGAAAGGCGGATGTGTTCAGGGCATAGAACAAATCCTGGAATTATGACACTCGGATCTGGCAACTGTGGACTGGGACAGGTTGCTTTATGGCAAAGGTGTGCTTGGTAAATTGAGGCCTTTAAAGCAAAATTTTGAGAGTACAAAGCGGGTATGTGTTTGTCAGAATAAAAGGTAAAGATAGAAACTGTAGGGAACCTTGGATTTCAAGAGATATTGAGACCCTGGTGAAGCACAAAATGGAGTTGCAGAACAGGGATAGGCAGGTAGCTTCTTATGGAGTGTAAGATATGCAAGAGAACACATGAGAAATAAATCAAGATGGCTAAAAGAAGGCATGAGGTTGCCCTCGCAGAGGAGATGAAGCATTATCCTAATGGACAGATTAAGAGCAAAAGGACTGCAAGGGGCAAAGTTGGTCCTCTGGAAGACCAGAATTGCAATTCATGTGTGGAAACAAAGCAGATCGGGAAGATCTTAATTTTTTTTTCATCTCTATTTACTCAAGAGATGGACAGAGTCCATGGAAGTGTTAGAAAGCGGCATTAAAATCATGGACCCTGTGCAGATTAAAGAAGAGGAGATGTTTGCTATCCTGAGGCAGATTAGGGTAGATAAATCTCCAGGACATGACAGGGTGCTCCCTCAGATGCTACGGGAGGTAAGTGCAGAAGTTGTTGGGTCCCTAGCGGAGATAAATAAGTCATTGTTAGCGACAGGGGGACGTACCAGAGGATTGAAAAGAACAGTCGATGTTGTTCCGCTGTTTAACGTAGAACATAGAAACCTACAGCACATTACAGGCCCTTCGGCCCACAGTGTTGTGCCGATCATGATACCTCCTCCAGAAACTGCTGAGAATTTCCCCTAGCACATAGCCCTTTAATTTTCTAAGCTCCACGTACCTATCTAAGAGGCTCTTAAGAGACCCTATTATATCCGCTTCCACCACCACTGCTGGCAGTGCGATCCACACACAAGCTACTCTGTCAAAAACTTACCCCTGACTTCCCCTTGGTACCTATTTTCAAGCACCTGTGTCCCCTCGTGTTAGTCATTTGAGCCCTGGGAAAAAACCTCTGGCTATCCACATGATCAATGCCCCTCATCTTATACACCTAAAATAGGCTCTAAACATAAACAAGGAAATCATACATTGCTTTGAAGATTTGTTGGAAGTATACACAATTATGAGGGTATAGATAGGGTAAATGCAAGCAGCTTTTTCCAATGAGGTTGGGTGGGACTATAAGCAAAGGTCATGGGTAAGCGCCTCCCACATTTAACGAAAATTTAATGGGAACCTGTGGAAAACCTCTTCACTGAAATGGTTGTGAGAGTGTGGAATGAGATGCCAGCACAAGTGGTTCATGCCAGCTCGATTTCACCATTTAAGAGAAGTTTGGATAGGTACCTGGATGGTAGAGGTATGGAGGGCTTTGGTCCTGGTGCAGGTCTTTGCATTTGTCAGCTTAAAAGGTTTTTCAGCATTTACTAGATGGGCCTAATGACATGTTTCTGTACTGAACTTCTTCCTGTTTCTATTGTAGAAAAGCTGGCCAAACTTCATTGGTAGGGAAAACTGTTGGGAATGACAAAGGAGCAGCAATGGCTGGAGTTTCTGGGAGCAATTCGGGAGCTGAGTGATCGATACATCCCAAAGTGGAAGCATTGGAAAGGCAGGAGGACACAACTGTGGCTGAAATGAGAAACCATAGCCAACATAAAAGCCAAAGAGAAGGCAAATCATAGCATAAAAACTATTGGAAAGCTTTCAGAAACCAACAGAAGACAACAAAAAAAAGAAAACGGATGAGCTCAGGCGTGGAATTATGATATTGTAGTCATTAACGAGTCTTGGTTGCACCCAGCAGCGTGAGGCACTTAGAGGAACAAGATATCCGGGGCCTCAATATCTCTGGAAAAGCAAGGTTCCCTGCACCAGTTACTTTTCAACTTCTATTTTGACAGGCACATACAAACTCTACACCCTCAAGAATTAACTTCTGAAGGCCTCCCACTTACCAAGTACTCCTTTGCAAGAAAACAGCCTGTCCCAATCCACTGTTGTTAGATCCTTCCTGATACCATCAACATTGACCTTTCTCCAATTTAGAATCTCAACCCATGGTCCGGATCTTTCCTTTTCCATATCTACTTGGAATCTCATGGCTTTGTGATCACTAGATGCAAAGTGTTCCCATACACTAATTTCCGTCACTAGCCCTGGATCATTTCCTAACAGCTTATTGCACATGACCATGTCAGGAATTCTATTAACTGAGGGCACATTTGACAAACTCTACCCCATCTAGTCCTTTCACAGTATGGGAGTCTCCCAGTCAATATATGGAAAGTTAACAAACTTTGTTTCTTGGCATAGTCTGTGATCTCTCTGTAAATGTGTTCCTCTCAATCTCTCAGACTGTTGGGTGCAACTAACTCCCAGTAATGGTAACAATATCACCATTCAATGCACTGAGCTCATCTGGCTTTCCTACGATGCTTCTTGCATTTGATAAACACAGCTCAGCATATTTGTCGCACCATGCGCAACCTTCTCATTGCTGACTTTGTCTGAAGTCTGAACAACATCTGACTGGTGTCAAGCAAACAACCTCTCCCTCATTGTCACAAAAACAAAGGAGCTGATTGTGGACGACAGGAGGACTGGAGACAGGGTAACTCTTCCTGACATCAATGGATCTGGGGTTGAGAGGGTGAACAGCTTTAAATTCCTCGGCATAAACATCACCGAGGATCTCACATGGCTGTGTTTTGAAAAGAGCACAGCAACACCTCTTTCATATCAGATGGTTGAAGAAGTCTGGGATTGGGCCCCAAATCCTAAGAACCTTCTAAAGGGATACAGTTGAGAGCATCCTGACTGGCTGCATCACTGCCTGGTATGGGAACTGTACTTCCCACAATCGCAGGACTCTGCAGAGAGTGGTGCGGACAGCCCAGCGCATCTGTAGATGTGAATTTTCCACTATTCAGGACATTTACAATGACAGGTGTGTAAAAAGGGCCTGAAGGATCACTGAAGACCCGAGTCACCCCAGCCACAAACTGTTCCAGCTTCTACCATCTGGGAAACGGTACCACAGCATGAAAGCCAGGATCAACAGGCTCTGGGACAGCTCCTTCCACCAGGTCATCAGACTGATTTATTCATGCTGATAAAATTGTATTTCTATATTATACGGACTGTCCTGTTTTAAATACTATTCACTATAAATTACTATAAATTGCACATTTAGATGGAGACAGAACATAAAGATTTCTACTCCACATGTATATGAAGGATGTAAGTAATAAAGTCAATTCAATTCAATGACTCCACTATCTGTTCTGGTATTCAGGCTCCCATCCGCCCTGCAACTTCAGTTTAACATCCGCTAGCACTAGCAAGCATGACCACTAGGATATTAGTCCCCTTCTAGTTCTGTTCCCCTAACTAACGAATCCCCTATCAGCCCTTTGACTTTCCTGTGCCAGCTAATTCCCTGCCAACAGTTTCTAACGTGGTCTACCTGTTGTTGTGGGAGTTGGCCACAAGAGTACTCAGTGATGGCTATTTAACCTCATTCCCCTTCCTGACCATCACCCAGTTTCCTGTGTCCTGCATCTTGGGTGTAACTCACCTCTCTTCATGTCATATCTATCACCCCCTCCGACTCCCGAATGATCCGGAATTCATCCATTTCCAGCTCCAACTCCCTAACGTGCAGGGTTACAGGGAGTCAGGTATGTGAGGGTATCAGGGACACTGTAGTTCTCCCCTCCTTCCCACCAATGTCCCCTCTAATTTGTAATGACCAGTGTGTGCAAAAATCTTGTGCTGTACAATTCTTGCCCAGTGACAACAACATGTATAAACTGTATTTTATATAGAGAGCTATTCATTTCAACAGCAAGCAAATCACTGGCGATAAGAACTTTGATCTCCTCTGGGTTCGATCACGTTCATCTGCACTCTCACACAACCTATGTAGCAGGCCTATAGCAGGTAATGAAGGATTTTCTAACCAGAGCTTTTGCACACCGCCTATATGTGATTTTCTTGCTAAATGATGCTTGAAAAAGTCAGATTTCCAAATATCACTCCACTTCCTCCCACTTGTAAATTCTCCAGCAACTTTTGCATTGTCACGATACACACAGGTAACACCAGTTTCTGTATTGTACATAAATATTTCCCATGAACCCTCCCCCAGGTGACTGACGGTGGTGAACTCATTGATGGCAATGCCAATGAATAAGAAGGGAAGGGCAGTCGTCTGTCTCATTGGAGTCTGGCAGATTTGTGATGTGAAAGCTACTTGTTGTCAAGGGCAAAGGTGTTTGATACCATTATGTACCCAGAGAGAATGGGTCAAAACATGTCCTCGCGGGTAGAAAAGTCCAGAACAAGAGGAGGTAGAACAAGCAACACACACAAAGCTGGAGGAACTCAGCGGGCCAGGCAGCATTTATGAAAAATAGTACTAATGATGAGTTCCTCCAGCATTTTCTGCGTTTTGCTTGGATTTCTGCAGATTTTCTCTTGTTTGTCATTGGAATTAGAACAAAGGTGATTTTCTCAACTGCTGATGTAAAAGATTTTGTTCCCTCTCTCCGAGTTCCCAATCCTTGCATTTAGATAGCTGGAGCTCAGCTCTGTCTGAGAGATCCATCAGTTCCCATTCCCTCATCAGCCGGAAGCTCCCCGGGGCCCGTGTACGGATGGTGGGGCTGAGAGAGAGGGAAGAGAGCAGGACTGTCCCGGGATTGTGGGCCACGGCGCCCGCAGGTCACAACAATTGTCCCTCAGTCGGTGTTGAAAATAATCGCCCCGAGATACTCGCTTACCTGCATCCGATCCTGCGTCCGATCCTGCAGCCATGATCCTGAGGGCTATTGTGTACTGCGCGCATGCGTGATATTGCAAATCTAATCAACCTTTACGCCTGCGCATTTGAGCGGTGCTTCGGCGCCGGCGACGTAAACAAGGTGCCGTTAATAGTTTCGGCAACCACCGGTTCCATGTCCATACCTCAGTTTTTTTTTGTGTATATAGAAACCTCAGCAGCTGTTTTAGCGCAGAAAGCGGCTCCCATAAACAATACACACAATATCAAACTGTATGTACAATCCTCTTACAAAGGCAGATATAATACACAGCTGCAGTTGCTGGACATCGAGAGACGCACACGCACAAAACGCAGGAGGAGCTCTGCAGTTCAGACAGTAACTAAGCAGAGTATACAGTCTAGGCATGCTGAAGGGGCTCGGCCTAAACGTTGTCCAGATATTCCTCTCCACATTTGCTGCCTGATCTGCTGATTTCCTCCAGTGTTTTGCATTTTTTTCAATCAGTTTCCAAATGTTTCTGATCTTTCATCTGTAGGAACATCCTGTGGGCCTGATTCCTCTTCCTCCTCCTCCTCGTAAACTCTAGACCCCATATCTCTCTGGAGCTCCAAAGCCCTGACTCAGGCTGGCAACCCTTTGGTTTCTGGCTCTGCTCCATCGAAGATTCACTCACTAGTCTGCTGTTAGACTTTAGAGGTGCATTGCAACAACCCAGCTGTCTAAAGCACAGTCCTTTGAAATGAGTGAAAATGACACAAAACGTTCAAAAGAGCAGGGAAGAAGTTTAACCACCTTAGTCTGGAGCCCTGGGGAATGTCAAAACCACACTGAGCTCATCGTCGTATTCAAGCTAGAGAAAGTCATGCAGGAAATCCATACAGGTGATGATGAGAGATATTGGTCGTGGAATAGCTGGAGGCTTTTTTCCCCACGACTGAAATGGCTAACACAAGGGGGCATAGCGTTAAGGTGTTTGGAAGTATTTGCAAGAGAGTTGTCAAAGGTAATGCTTTTACATGAACAGTGGTGGGTGGATGCAATGCACGGCCAGTGACGGTGGTGGAGGCAGATACGACTGAGTCTTTTAAGAGCTTAGATAGGTACATGGAGCTTAAAAAATAGAGGGCTACCTGTGAGGATAATTCTAGGTGGTTTCCAGAGCAGGTTACATGGTGTGGCACAACATTGTGGGCTGAACAGCCTGTAATGTGCTGCAGATTTCTATGATTCTATAAAATTCAAGAGAAATCTCTTCTCCAACGGAGTGGTGACTAGTTCCAACTCATCATCACAGGGAGAGAGAGAGAGAGGAACGTCAGAGATGGATTTTAAAATATGGAACAGAAACATGGGCAGGGACCAGATGGACTGAGTGGCCTCTCTAGTGTACAGTGTGAGTGTGGTAGAGAGAGTAAGTACTTGTGACACGGGATTTGACACAGAACTGATTTATCTTTCACAGATCCACGATGTTAATCACTGGTCTAGTTTAAAGCTTATAACAGCAGAACAGGCTCCTCCAATGCTCAGTGACCAGGGTTCAGTCCTGGGTGCGATGAACAGCCGCAAGAACTGCAGAATCTGGCAGCAACAGTCCCTCATGAACCTGATCGAGTCAGATAGGTTTTTACAGAGTAAGGGAATCAAGGGTTATGGGGAAAAGGCAAGTAGATGGAGCAACTTGCTGGATGATCTTGCATCCAGCATCATTTTTCAGTGGTCTGATATCCACGTCCACCTCTCTTTTACACTACATGTACCTGAAGGAAAATTTGGTATCCTCTTTAATATTACTGGCTAGCTCACCTATGTGTTCCATCTTTTCCTTCTTAATTATTTTAGTTGCATCCTGTTGGTTTTTAAAAGCTTCCCAATCTTGGAGGAGGAGAAGGTGGCAGCAATCCAGTGAATGATATCTGTAATCTGTAAAGTAGGGTGCTGTGCACAATTCTGATTTGATGGAGACAGACGTGAGAGAACGGAGGAACATCTGGAGAAACTTCTGAGATGCCTTTTTTGCTGCCGCTGTTACTGTGTGGTGCTGAATCTCTGGAGGGGAAGGCCCGGAGTCCTCGGCTTTGCTTGCCGCTCGGCGGCCGGAATGGAGTCGAGGTGCTTGGCAGAGATGGTGCTGGATGCTTGGTGTCAAAGGGCTCGTTGGAGGCTCGAATTTTTCAGACGGACTCAGAGTCGGCTGGGGTCGGATGCTTCCAATGCATCAACAGTTGTCAGTGCCTGGAGGTTTATGACAGAGAGAGTTCCTCACTTCTGCCGCCTGCTATCAGGACTATTGGGAGTCGATGGGAACTTTGCATCTGTTTTTTTTTTACCATTCCCATGGTCTGCTCTTTATCAAATTATGGTATTGCTTTGCACTGCTGTAACTATATGTTATAATTATGTGGTCTTGTCAGTGTTAGTCTTTGGTTTGTCCTGTTTTTTTTTTTGTGGTATCACTCTGGAGGAGTGTATCATTTCTTAATGCATGGATGCAGTTCTAAATGACAATAAATGAGGACTGAGTGTCCTCATAATCCTAATCCTCTAACTTCCTAGTAATTTTTGCTCTATGCCCTCTCTTTGGACTTTATGTTGCCTTTGATTTCTTTTATCAGCCACGGTTTTGTCACCTTTAGAATACTACTTCCTCTTTGTGATTTATATATCCTGTGCCTTTCCAACTCCTTCCAGAAATTCCAGCCATCGCTGCTCTGTTTTCATCCCTGCCCATGTTCTTTTCAAATTAAATTTTGACCAATTCTTCTCTCTTGCTCTCAAATTCTCTTTATTCCACATCTAACTTCAGACTCTCCTTCTCTAATGTCAGGGTGAATTGGATTATATTAAGATCAGTTGCCCCTAAGGGATCTTTGATCTTAAGTGACCGCATTAATACCGGTTCATTACAACACCCAATCCAGAATAGGTGATCCCCAAGTGGGCTCAACCATGAGCTGCTCTAAAAAAAAAACTTCTTGTAAGCATTCTAGGAATTCCTCCTCGAGACCAACACCATCCTAATTTTCCTAATCGCCTGCATGACAATCCCCCATGACTATTGTAACATTGCCCTTTTGGCACGCACTTTCTATCTCCCATTGTAATTTGTGGATCACATACTCACTACTGTTTGGAGGTCTCTATACAATTCCCATCAGGGATTTTTTTTTACATTTGCTGTTCCTTAATTGTACCCACAGAGATTCTACACCTTCCAGCCCTTTGCCACCCCTTTCTAATGATTTTATTTAATATTTTACCAACAGAGCCACGCAACCCAACTACCGGCTTGTTATTTCAAGAAACATACAAGTATCTGTGAAACAAGAGGATCTGCAGATGCTAGAAATCTAGAGAACTACACACAAAGTGCTGGAGGAGCTCAGCATGTCAGGCAGCATCTATGGATGGGAATCAACATTTCGGGCCAAGACCCTTCTTTGGGACTCTTGACACCCACGTATCTGGAAAATCAACAAGCAAATACAATAGAAAGTAGTGCAAAATCGAGAAAACCTTTGACAAAATTTAGTTCAAGGCTGAAAAAAAAACCTGCCAAACAGAGCTGAATAGTTAACAAATACAACAAAGGCAATAAACAGTTTCACCAATACCGACACTGACTTTTTAATGAAAATATCTTGGTCCCATTTCAATCAGTAAAATTTACAAAGATAAATAAGAACTGAAATGACAACTTTAGAAAAGACTATTTAAACTCAACCCACTTAGATTAACACTACCTTGGACAGAAGGAGGAAGAGAAAAAACACACATGAAAAAAAAAATCACACAACAGTCAGATAAAACTTCTAGGTATATATTTCCATCAAAAATGAACAGGATTCAACGCTCCATGTGTGTATATGCAATCGTGATAAGAAATTCAGACCAGAAAATTTTAATGAGAGACCAACTCAGAGAAATGAATCATCACTATGGAAGAAAACATTAACCAGTGGAATGAGTATGACCCTCCATGGGGGACATCCCAATGACCTGAGCAGACGAGATGGTGACAAGGAAGCATCGAGCACCTGACTGAGAGTTGGAGACCTCTTTCCAGAAACAGAGGGGTTCCTTGCAGAAATACAGGACAAGGTGGTTAACAAAAGGAAAATAAAAATAAAAAAGACATGAAATACACACAAACAAGGCAGTAAATGCAGAAAATGCCAAGAGAAACCAGACACAATCCAACACATCTCAGGATCCTGCAGCAGTTTAGCTCAATCTGATTACTTACAAAGGTACAATCAAGTGGTAAATATCATTCATCAAAATCTTGATTTAAAATACAAACTCATGAATGCCCTCCAGCACTTCATAACGGCACCATAAATTCAAGCCTGATCCACTTTCAGTCAAAATCTAACACATTATATGATAATCAATACATGATTTCAGATAGGACAATCCATAATAACCATCCAGATATAATATTACAGGATAAACAATCAGGAACAACTCCCTCAACAGGTAAAACCATTCCCAACACACACATGTTCCTCCACCAGTGGAGCATCTCACCACAGGTATTGTTTGTGTCATCAGTCAGTGAACCGAAAGATGTTATCTCTCAATCAGCTTCCAAATGTTGCTACTCTGTCATTCATGGCCACGCGTCGCTGCTGATTCCCTTCCCTTCATCATACGTTTTTACCCTGACCATTGTCCAGAGCCTCAAACTCTGCCCTGTGCAGACCTGCCTCTGGTTTCTGATCTTGCTCTGTTGAACATCCAACTAATGGTTTCCCATTCTGATTTCAGTCTTTAGAGGACAGTGGTGTTTTCTGACAACTCTTTAGAAGCACAGAAACTGACACGTAATGTGGAAATGAGCCCTGAATGTGTGTGTATATGCAATTGTGATAAGAAATACAGACTAGAAAACTTAACTGAGAGGCCAACTCAGAAAAATGAATCTTCACTATGGAAGAAAACATTAACCAGTGGAATGAGTATGACCCTCCATGGGAGACATCCCAACAATCTGAGCAGACGAGATGGTGACAAGGAAGCATTGAGCACCTGACTGAGAGTTGGAGACCTCTTCCCAGAAACAGAGGGGTTCTTTGCAGAAATACTGAACAAGGCAGTTAACAAAAGGGAAAAAAATACATGAAATACAAACAAACAAAGCAGCAATGTCTCTCTAAAATCCTAATATATGCCTCAGAGTCAATGGTACCTTCACATACATGCAACTCACCCATGCCGTGGGCACTGATGCACCCCCATACCATCACAGATGCTGGCTTTTGCACCTTTCGTTGATAACAATCTGGATGGTCATTTTCATCTTTAGCACAGAGAACTCGACGCCTGTTTTTTTTTTTCTGAAAACTAGCTGAAATGTGGACTCATCTGACCACAGCAGACTGTTCCACAGTCTTTCGGTCCATCTGAGATGAGCTCGGGCCCAGAGAACTCACCAGTGTTTCTTCGTAGAATTGATGTATGGCTTCCTTCTTACGGAATACAGTTTCAAGTTGCATTTCTGGATGCAGCAACGGACTGTGTTGAGTGACAATGGTTTTCCGAAGTACTCCCGAGTCCAGGTGGCTATAATTGGCACAGTAGCATGATGGTTTCTTAGGCAGTGCCGCCTGAGGGCTGGAAGATCACGCGCATTCAACAGTGGTTTCCGACCTTGCCCTTTACGCACTGAGATGTCTCTGAATTCTCTGAATCTTTTCACAATATTATGTACTGTAGATGTTGAAAGGCCTGAATTCTCTGCAATCTTGCATTGAGAAATGTTCCTTTTGAACTGACTAACAATTCTCTCACAAATTTTGGCACAAAGGGCTGAGCCACGACCCATCCTTGCCTGCAAAGACTGAGCCTTTGATGGACGCAACTTTTATAGCCAGTCATGATACCTTACCTGCTACCAATTAGCCTGCTTAATGTGGAGTCTTCCAAACCGGTGTTACTTGAATATTCTGTGCACTTTTCAATCTTATTTTAACTCTGTTCCAACTTTTGTTGAGTGTGTTGCAGCCATGAAATTATAAATTTGTGTATGTTTACAAAATACAATTAAGTTGGTCAGTAAAACTATTGAAACTCTTTTCTTTGTACTTTTGTCAGTTAAATAAAGGTTCGCGTGAATTAACATATCACAGTTTTTTGTTTTTATTGCATTTTGGAAAATATCCCAACTTTTCTGAAAATGGGGTTTGTGTATATCCTGTGCCTTCCGACTTGCTTCCAGAAATTCCAGCCATTGCTGCTTTGTTTTCATCCTTGCCCGTGTTCTTTTCAAATCAATTTTAACCATTTTTGTTCTCTCATGCATCTCTAATTCACTTTATTCCACATCTGACTTTAGCTTCTCCTTCTCTAAGGTCAAGGTGAATTTGATCATATTAAGATCACTTGCCCCTAAGGGTTCTTTGAACTTAAGTGACCTAATTAAATCTGGTTCATTACAACACCCAGTCCAGAATAGCTGATCCCCAAGTGGTCTCAACCATGAACTGCTCTAAAAAAGCATCTTGTAGGCATTCTAGGAATTCCTCCTCTTGAGACCAACACCATCCTAATTTCCCTAATCACCTGCATGACAATCCCCCATGACTATTGTAACATTGCCCTTTTGGCACACATTTTCTAACTTCCATTGTAACTTGTGGACCACATACTTACTACTGTTTGGAGGTCTCTGTACAATTCCCATCAGGGATTTTTTTTTTTTTTTTCATGTGCTGTTCCTTAATTCTACGCACAGATTCCACACATTCCAACCTTATGCCAACTCTTTCTACTGATTCTATTTAATATTTTACAAACACAGCCACACATCCCACCACCAGCTTGTTCTTTCAAGAAGCATGTAAGTATCTGGGAAACAAGAGGACCTGCAGATGCTAGAAATCTAGAGAACTACACACAAAGTGCTGGAGGATCTCAGCATGTCAGGCAGCATCTACGGATGGGAATCAACATTTCCAGCCAAGACCCTTCATCGGGACTCTTGACACCCACGTATCTGGAATATCAACAAGCAAAGGAAATAGAAAGTAGTGCGAAATAGGGAGAACCTTTGTCAAAATTTAGTTCAAGGCTTAAAAAAACCCTGCCAAACAGAGCTCAATAGTTAACAAATACAACAAAGGCAATAAACACTTTTATCAATACCGACATTGACATTTTTTATATAAAAATATCTTTGTCCCATTTCAATCAGTAAAATTAACAAAGATACAGAACTGAAATGACAGCTTTAGAAAAGACTATTTACACTCAGACTCAGTTAGATTAACACTACCTCGGACAGGAGGAGGAAGGGGAATAACACACATGAAAAAAAAAAATCACACAAGTCAGATAAAACTTCTAAGTATATATTTTCATCAAAAATGAACAGTATTCATTGCTCCATGTGTGTATATGCAATCGTGGTAAGAAATACAGACCAGAAAACTTTAATGAGAGGCTAACTCAGAAATGAATCATCACTATGGAAGAAAACATTAACCAGTGGAATGAGTATGACCCTCCATGGGAGACATCCCAATGACCTGAGCAGACAAGATGTTGACAAGGTAGCATCGAGCACCTGACTGAGAGTTGGAGACCTCTTCCCAGAAACAGAGGGGTTCCTTGCAGAAATATAGGACAAGGTGGTCAACAATATGAAAAAAAATCGAAAATACATGAAATACAAACAAACAAGGCAATAAATACAGAAAATGCCAAGAGAAACCAGACACTATCCAACACATTCCAGGATCCTGCAGCAGTTTAACTCAATCTGATTACTTATGCAGGTACAATCAAGTGGCAAATATATTTCACCAAAATCTTGCTTCAACATACAAACTCATGAATGACCACCGTAACTTCATTAAGGCACTATAAATTCAGGCCTGATCCAGATAGCGACAGTATCTCACAATTTACATGATAATCAATACATTATTACAGATAGGATAATCTAAAATAACCATCCAGATATATTATTACTGGAACAACTCCCTCAATAGATAAAATCATCCCAACACATACATGTTCCTCGACCAGTGCATCACCTCACAACAGGCATTGTTTGTGTCATCAGACAAATTATTTTCTTTGCCAATTAGCTTCTAAATGTTGCTACTCTGTCATTCGTTGCCACGCCTGGCTGCTGATTCCCTTCTCCTCATCATACATTCTTACCCTGACATTGATCCAAAGCCCCAAACTCTGCCCTGTGCAGACCCGCCTCTGGTTTCTGCCCCTGCTTCATTAAACATCCAACTGATGGTTTTCCATTCTGATTTCAGTCTTTGGAGGTCAGGAGTTGTGTTTGCAAGCAATCCTTTAGAAGCAGGGAAAATGACCAAAATGTGGAAATGAGCCCTGAATAAGGAGGTTAACTCCCAATGTCATTCTTCCTCAGCCCAGAGATTTCAGAGGCGAAGAACATCTCAGACAGAACTGCAGTCAGCTCGACTTCTTCAATTTGCAGAGAATTCAAGGGAAATCTCTTCACCCACAGAGTGGTGACTGTTTGGAACCCATCAGCACAGGGGGAGCAAGAGATGAACAACAGGGGAGGATTTCAAAGGACTGTCATGGAACAGAATCACTGGTAGGGTCCAGCAGGCCTGAGTTGACTCTCTACTGTACACTAGGTGTGTTATATATTCACTAAGTACTGGAGACAGAGTTCAAAATAGAACTGATTTATTTGTCTCAGATCCAGAATATTAAACTCCAGTCCCATTAAAGGTGTATGTGCAGCAGAAGAAACTCCTCCCATGCCCAGTGACCAGGGTGCAGAACTGGGTGTGGTGAGCAGCAGCAATAATTGCAGAGTTCAGCACCAACATTCACTCTCGAAATTGCATCAGCAACGGTGATGGACAAATATCCAGCATGCAGCTTATTGAAAATTTCTCCCCGGTGTGAACCCAGTAGTGTGTCACAAGTGTAACACGCTGCAAGGTTTCACTGCGAATGTAATGGCCTCTCTGTAATGTTTCACATCTGAGGTAATGGTTTTTCTGTAGCAGCAATGTTTAGGTTACGACTAGATATAACAGGGTTTTGGAATGCGGCACTATCCAATGACAGAAATGTTGTTCTTTCTTGTGAGTCTGGAAGAGAGATTTTCATGGTATTTTGCTGGGAGAGATGAGAAGACACGAATGGAGAGAGTGGACCTTTTTTTTTTTGTTTACTTCACTAACCCTGTAGTCAAAGAAAGAATTATAAAGCTGAAACGTTTAATCACGTATTGTGTACCATTTGTTATTTCGGAGTACTGATTTGTAACAGGGGACACATCATGCAGCATCCACCCAAACAAGATTTCTTAAGCTTGGCCGGGCTGGGCGGCTATTTCCCCCTATATTAAGCTGCCAGCTGAAGGTTAGATAACTGAATGAATCCTTTCCCACATTCACAGCAGGTGTACAGCCTCCCCTCAGTGTGAACAATGATGCACATTTGGTTGGTTTGGCTGAGAGCATCTCTTCCCAGAGTCTAAACAGGAGATTGGCCTCTACCTAGTGTGAACTCGCTGGTGTCTCTGTAGTTGAGATGACTGAGTGAATCCCTTCCCACAGTCTGAGCAGGTGAAAGGCTTTTCTGCAGTGTGAACTCGCTGATGTACCTTCAGTTGAGATGACCGAGTGAATCCCTTTCCACAGTCTGAGCAAGTGAATGGCCTCTCCCCAGTGTGAACTCGCTGATGTACCTCCAGATTGGATGACCTAATGAATCCCTTCCCACAGACTGAGCAGGTGAATGGCCTCTCCCTTGTGTGAACTCGCTCATGTACCTTCAGTTGTGATGACAAAGTGAATTCCTTTCCACAGTCTGAGCAGGTGAATGGCCTCTCTCCAGTGTGAACTCGCTGATGTACCTTCAGAATAGATGACCTAATGAATCCCTTCCCACAGACTGAGCAGGTAAATGGCCTCTCCCCTGTGTGAGCTCTCTGATGTACCTTATGTTGAGATGATTCAGTGAATCCCTTCCCACAATCTGAGCAGGTGAATGGCCACTCTCCGGTGTGAACTGACTGGTGTCTCAGTAGGTGAGGTGAGAAAGTGAATTCCTTCCCACAGACTGAGCAGGTGAATGGCCACTCTCCGGTGTGAACTGACTGGTGTCTCAGTAATCGAGATGAGAAAGTGAATCCCTTCCCACAGTCTGAGCAGGTGAACGGCCTCTCCCCAGTGTGAACTGACTGATGCACCTTCAGTTGGGATGAGCAAGAGAATCCCTTCCCACAGTCCGAGCAGGTGAATGGCTTCTCTCCAGTGTGAACTCTCTGATGTACCTGCAGATTAAATGACTGAGTGAATCCCTTCCCACAGTATGAGCAGGTGAACGGCCTCTCTGCAGTGTGATCTCGCTGGTGAGCCATGAGGCCAGATGACCGAGTGAATCTTTCACCACAAATTCAGCAGATAACCAACCTCTGCCCAGTATGAACTGACTGGTGTGTCCACAGGTGGGAAGACCGACTGAATCCCTTCTCACCCACAGAACAGATTAATGGCCTTGCCCTGTGTGAACTGCTGATGTACCTTCAGTTGAGATGACCGAGTGAATCCATTCCCAATGTCTGAACAGATGAATAGCCTCTCCCCTGTGTAAAATTATGGGCAAGTCAGTAGGTCAGATGATCGAGTGAATCCCTTGGTCCACTTCTTAAATGTCTGGACAGAGACAGCAAAACTTGTGTGTTGTGTTTGAGATTCCCGCAGACAAATTCCTTGTCACTTTCAACCTGTAAAAAGATTTACAAAATCCATCAATGGGTGTTGGACAACATTTCAGATGAGATCACTTGAGTTGTCAAGGTGTGATCTGACATCACACTGTTACAGTGAAGTTCAACCTAAGTTGGAGAGAGAAATCATCTTCTGAGTGGGCACAGAACTGGTATCTGGAATGACCATCAAATTCTCTGATGCTCTTCCTGTCTGTATAAGAATGGGGCATTTCAGCCATCTCCAACCTATGTCCTGGCTCAGCTTGACTCTCTCCATTGGTATTATTCCATGTTCCTGCTGGCTGCATGGGTGCCTGGCCCCACAGTAACTGAAACAATCAAATGCAAATTAGCTGGCAGTGCAGTCAACGCACCCACCACTCTCTGTGTAAAAAAACTTACCCCTGACATCCCCTCGGTATCTATTTCCAAGCACCTTAAAACTCTGCCCCTCGTATTAGCAATTTCAGCCCTGGGAATAAAACCTCTGGCTATCCACACGATCAATGCCCCTCATCATCTTATACGCCTAAAAAAGGCTCTAAACATAAACAAGGAAATTATACATTGAAGATTTGTTAGCAGTATACAAAATTATGAGGGTATAGATAGGGTTAATGCAAGCAGCTCTTTCCACTGAGGTTGGGTGAGATGACAACAAAGTTCATTCGTAAGTGAGGAAGGTGAAAATTTAAGGAGAACGTTTGGAAAAGCTCTTTACTGAAATGGTCGTGAGAGTGTGGAATGAGATGCCAGCGCAAGTGGTGAATATGAGTTTGGTTTCACCATTTAAGATACGTTTGGATGGGAGCCTGGATGGTAGGGGTATGGAGGGCAATGGTCCCGGTGCAGGTAGTTGCATTAGACAGCTTAAATGTTTTTCAGCATTGACTAACAGTCTGAGGCATTTAGAGGAACAAAATATCCAGGGCATCAATATCTCTTGAAAACCAAGGTTCCCTGCGCCAGTTACCTTTCAATTTTTAATTTGGCAGGCCCATACAAACTCTACACCCTCAAACTTTCACTTCTGAAGTCCTCCCAAATACCAAGTACTCTTTTGCCAAAAAACAGCCTGTCCCAAACCACACTTGTCGGATCCTTTGATACCATCAAAATTGACCTTTCTCCAATTTAGAATCTCAACACATTCACCGCACCATGCCCAACCGTTTGAATGCTGACTCTATCTGAGGTCTGAACAGCATCTGACTGGTGTCAAGAAAACAAACTCTCCCTCATTGTCACAAGAACAAAGGAGCTGATTGTGGACAACAGGAGAAATGGAGACAGGCTAACCCCTATTGACATCAAGGGATTTGGAGTTGAGAGGGTGAACAGCTTTAAGTTCCTTGGCATAAACATCACCGAGGATCTCACATTGTCTGTACATACCGGCTGTGTTGTGAAAAAAGCACCCCTTTCCCCTCAGACGGTTGAAGAAGTTTGGGATGGGGCCCCAAATCCTGAACTTCCTGCAGGGACACAATTGAGAACATCCTGACTGGTTGCATCACTGCCTGATATGGGAACTGTATTTCCCTTAATTGGAGGAACCTGCAGAGAGCGGTGCGGACAGCCCAGCACATCTGTAGATGTGAACTTTCCACTATTCAGGACATTTACAGAGACAAGTATGTAAAAAGGCCCCAAAGGATATTGGGGACACAATTCACCACAACCAAAAACTGTTCCTGCTGCTACCATCCAGGAAACGGTACCACAGCAAAAGGACCAACAGGCTCCGGGACATCATCTTCCGCCAGGCCATCAGACTGATTAATTCATGCTGATACAATTGACTGTCCTATGTACAAACTATTTATTATGTTATTATAAATTACACATTGCACATTTAGAGGGAGACGTAACGTTAAGATTTCTGCACCTCATGTATATGAAGGATGTATGGAATAAAGTCAATTCAATTCAATTCACCCTCTCCACTATCTGTTCTGTCATTCTGGCTCCCATTCCTCTACAACTTATTTTAACCACATCACCCCCTCCCCCCACGCGAGCACTAGCAAGCCTTACCACTGGGATATTAGTCCCCTCTTGTTCTGTTCCCCTAACTAACGAATCCCCTATCATGCCTCTGACTTTCCTCTGCCAGATAATCCCCCCAACAGTTTCTAAAGTGGTCCACCTGCTGTTGTGCGGGATAGCAACAAGAGTACTCTGCGATGGCTATTTAAACTCATTCCCCTTCCTGACTCTCACCCAGTTTCCTGTGTGTAACTCACCTCTCTTCATGTCATATCTATAACCCCCTCTGACTGTCAGATGATCTGGAATTCATCCATTTCAAGTTCCAACTCCTTAAAGTGCAGGGTTACAAGCTGCAGCTGGATGCACATCTTGTTGGTGAGGGCATCAGGGAGACTGAAGGTCGCCCCACCTTCCCACCAATGTCTCCTCTCTAATTTGTAATGACCAGTGTGCACATAAATCTTGTACTGTGCATTTTTTTACCCAGTGACAACACGTGCACAGTGAATTTTATATAGAGAGGTATTCATTTTAACAGCTCGCAATTCACTGTCGATAAGAACTTTGATATCCTCTGGGTTCGATCAAGTTCACCTGCTCTCTCACACAACATATGTTAGCAGGCCTGTTACTGGTGATGAAGGAATTTCTTATCAGAGATTTTGCACATTGTCCATGTGGTTTGCTTGCTAAATTATGCTTTAAAAAGCCAGATTTCCAAATATCTCTCCACTTCATCCCACTTGTAAATTCTGCAGAAACGTTTGCATCACCACAATACACACAGGTAACACCAGTTTCTATATTGTACATAAATATTTCCCCTGAATCCTTCTGAGGAATTGAGGATATATAAAAAAATCATTTTGAACCTATGTAACCTCTGGTTGAAAGAATAATTGGGACTGAATAGGAATTTTTTTAACTGAAGTAAACTCTGTATTCAGCGGTTAGCTAAGACAGGCTCATTACTAGTTCTCTGCAGCTTGCAGAGAGACAGACTGAGAGCTGATAACATTATACATTGTACTCTCATTAATTGATAACATTATACATTGTACCCTCGTTTGAGTAAAGGGAGGAGGACTCACTGATAAGAACAGGAATGAACATCTGTCTGTAATTAAGTCAGGGCTTTGCAAAGGGAATAACTGGGAAGTACTGAACAGTACATCCGTCTGTAGTTAGATTAGATTAGATTAGATTTTTTTAGATTAGATTATGAGGACACTCAGTTCTCGTTTAAAAACTTTATTTAACAAACTCTCTTATCTAAGTAATTAAGTTTTGCACCAACAGACTTGGTAGGCGTACCAGTTCAAATAACGTCTTGCGAGAGTAATGTATGCGGCTTACTATATATAAGTATATGGCTGTAACCCGACTAAGTCAGTCCACTTTTCAGATGGTGGCAGTGCTTACATGCCTTCCCTTTGACAACTGGGTCTCAAACATCCTGCAGGAGAATATGCAATAAACTGTGGAGACAATAAGAAGCTGGTGTCCCAAGTTTTATTCAGATTCAACTTTAACATTTGGTGTCACGAACAGGATCCCAATATAGGGAGTGCCAAGCAGACAGGCTGAGTAAGTGGCTGGACCACTCTGGGGACTGCAGAGACCGACCGGGCGCCCAATAGGTATTTTACCTTTTGTCGCTCTCCGTTAGTTCCTTTGGAGGTTCCGTCCCCCGCCCAAGGCTGATCTCATACCTTGACGGGATTGGGAAAAAATCTGTCGGGAGACTCGTATAAGGAAGGCAAAATTTTACTGAGTGGACAGGAGGCGGTACCGGGTAAATTTTACTGAGTGGACAGGAGGCGGTACCGGGTAAATTTTACTGAGTGGACAGGAGGCGGTACCGGGTAAATTTTACTGAGTGGGCAGGAGGCGGTACCGGGTAAATTTTACTGAGTGGACAGGAGGCGGTACCGGGTAAATTTTACTGAGTGGACAGGAGGCGGTACCGGGTAAATTTTACTGAGTGGACAGGAGGCAGAACCGGGTAAATTTTACTGAGTGGACAGGAGGCGGTACCGGGTAAATTTTACTAAGTGGACAGGAGGCGGTACCGGGTAAATTTTACTGAGTGGACAGGAGGCGGTACCGGGTAAATTTTACTGAGTGGACAGGAGGCGGTACCGGGTAAATTTTACTGAGTGGACAGGAGGCGGTACCGGGTAAATTTTACTGAGTGGACAGGAGGCGGTACCGGGTAAATTTTACTGAGTGGACAGGAGGCGGTACCGGGTAAATTTTACTGAGTGGACAGGAGGCGGTACCAGGTAAATTTTACTGAGTGGACAGGAGGCGGTACCGGGTAAATTTTACTGAGTGGACAGGAGGCGGTACCGGGTAAATTTTACTGAGTGGACAGGAGGCGGTACCGGGTAAATTTTACTGAGTGGACAGGAGGCGGTACCGGGTAAATTTTACTGAGTGGACAGGAGGCGGTACCGGGTAAATTTTACTGAGTGGACAGGAGGCGGTACCGGGTAAATTTTACTGAGTGGGCAGGAGGCGGTACCGGGTAAATTTTACTGAGTGGACAGGAGGCGGTACCGGGTAAATTTTACTGAGTGGACAGGAGGCGGTACCGGGTAAATTTTACTGAGTGGACAGGAGGCGGTACCGGGTAAATTTTACTGAGTGGGCAGGAGGCGGTACCGGGTAAATTTTACTGAGTGGACAGGAGGCGGTACCGGGTAAATTTTACTGAGTGGACAGGAGGCGGTACCGGGTAAATTTTACTGAGTGGACAGGAGGCGGTACCGGGTAAATTTTACTGAGTGGACAGGAGGCGGTACCGGGTAAATTTTACTGAGTGGACAGGAGGCGGTACCGGGTAAATTTTACTGAGTGGACAGGAGGCGGTACCGGGTAAATTTTACTGAGTGGGCAGGAGGCGGTACCGGGTAAATTTTACTGAGTGGACAGGAGGCGGTACCGGGTAAATTTTACTGAGTGGACAGGAGGCAGTAACGGGTAAATTTTACTGAGTGGACAGGAGGCGGTACCGGGTAAATTTTACTAAGTGGGCAGGAGGCGGTACCGGGTAAATTTTACTAAGTGGACAGGAGGCGGTACCGGGTAAATTTTACTGAGTGGACAGGAGGCAGTACCGGGTAAATTTTACTGAGTGGACAGGAGGCGGCACCGGGTAAATTTTACTGAGTGGACAGGAGGCAGTACCGGGTAAATTTTACTGAGTGGACAGGAGGCGGTACCGGGTAAATTTTACTGAGTGGACAGGAGGCAGTACCGGGTAAATTTTACTGAGTGGACAGGAGGCGGTACCGGGTAAATTTTACTGAGTGGACAGGAGGCGGTACCGGGTAAATTTTACTGAGTGGGCAGGAGGCGGTACCGGGTAAATTTTACTAAGTGGACAGGAGGCGGTACCGGGTAAATTTTACTGAGTGGACAGGAGGCGGTACCGGGTAAATTTTACTGAGTGGACAGGAGGAGGTACCGGGTAAATTTTACTGAGTGGACAGGAGGCGGTACCGGGTAAATTTTACTGAGTGGACAGGAGGCGGTACCGGGTAAATTTTACTGAGTGGACAGGAGGCGGTACCGGGTAAATTTTACTGAGTGGACAGGAGGCGGCACCGGGTAAATTTTACTGAGTGGACAGGAGGCAGTACCGGGTAAATTTTACTGAGTGGACAGGAGGCGGTACCGGGTAAATTTTACTGAGTGGACAGGAGGCAGTACCGGGTAAATTTTACTGAGTGGACAGGAGGCGGTACCGGGTAAATTTTACTGAGTGGACAGGAGGCGGTACCGGGTAAATTTTACTGAGTGGGCAGGAGGCGGTACCGGGTAAATTTTACTAAGTGGACAGGAGGCGGTACCGGGTAAATTTTACTGAGTGGGCAGGAGGCGGTACCGGGTAAATTTTACTGAGTGGACAGGAGGCGGTACCGGGTAAATTTTACTGAGTGGACAGGAGGAGGTACCGGGTAAATTTTACTAAGTGGACAGGAGGCGGTACCGGGTAAATTTTACTAAGTGGACAGGAGGCGGTACCGGGTAAATTTTACTAAGTGGGCAGGAGGCGGTACCGGGTAAATTTTACTGAGTGGACAGGAGGCGGTACCGGGTAAATTTTACTGAGTGGACAGGAGGCGGTACCGGGTAAATTTTACTGAGTGGACAGGAGGCAGTACCGGGTAAATTTTACTGAGTGGGCAGGAGGCGGTACCGGGTAAATTTTACTGAGTGGACAGGAGGCGGTACAGGGTAAATTTTACTGAGTGGGCAGGAGGCAGTACCGGGTAAATTTTACTGAGTGGACAGGAGGCGGTACCGGGTAAATTTTACTGAGTGGACAGGAGGCGGTACCGGGTAAATTTTACTGAGTGGACAGGAGGCAGTACCGGGTAAATTTTACTGAGTGGACAGGAGGCAGTACCGGGTAAATTTTACTGAGTGGGCAGGAGGCGGTACCGGGTAAATTTTACTAAGTGGGCAGGAGGCGGTACCGGGTAAATTTTACTGAGTGGGCAGGAGGCAGTACCGGGTAAATTTTACTAAGTGGACAGGAGGCGGTACCGGGTAAATTTTACTGAGTGGACAGGAGGCGGTACCGGGTAAATTTTACTGAGTGGACAGGAGGCGGTACCGGGTAAATTTTACTGAGTGGACAGGAGGCGGTACCGGGTAAATTTTACTGAGTGGACAGGAGGCGGTACCGGGTAAATTTTACTGAGTGGGCAGGAGGCGGTACCGGGTAAATTTTACTGAGTGGACAGGAGGCGGTACCGGGTAAATTTTACTGAGTGGACAGGAGGCAGTACCGGGTAAATTTTACTGAGTGGACAGGAGGCGGTACCGGGTAAATTTTACTAAGTGGGCAGGAGGCGGTACCGGGTAAATTTTACTAAGTGGACAGGAGGCGGTACCGGGTAAATTTTACTGAGTGGACAGGAAGCAGTACCGGGTAAATTTTACTGAGTGGACAGGAGGCGGCACCGGGTAAATTTTACTGAGTGGACAGGAGGCAGTACCGGGTAAATTTTACTGAGTGGACAGGAGGCGGTACCGGGTAAATTTTACTGAGTGGACAGGAGGCAGTACCGGGTAAATTTTACTGAGTGGACAGGAGGCGGTACCGGGTAAATTTTACTGAGTGGACAGGAGGCGGTACCGGGTAAATTTTACTGAGTGGGCAGGAGGCGGTACCGGGTAAATTTTACTAAGTGGACAGGAGGCGGTACCGGGTAAATTTTACTGAGTGGGCAGGAGGCGGTACCGGGTAAATTTTACTGAGTGGACAGGAGGCGGTACCGGGTAAATTTTACTGAGTGGACAGGAGGAGGTACCGGGTAAATTTTACTAAGTGGACAGGAGGCGGTACCGGGTAAATTTTACTAAGTGGACAGGAGGCGGTACCGGGTAAATTTTACTAAGTGGGCAGGAGGCGGTACCGGGTAAATTTTACTGAGTGGACAGGAGGCGGTACCGGGTAAATTTTACTGAGTGGACAGGAGGCGGTACCGGGTAAATTTTACTGAGTGGACAGGAGGCAGTACCGGGTAAATTTTACTGAGTGGGCAGGAGGCGGTACCGGGTAAATTTTACTGAGTGGACAGGAGGCGGTACAGGGTAAATTTTACTGAGTGGGCAGGAGGCAGTACCGGGTAAATTTTACTGAGTGGACAGGAGGCGGTACCGGGTAAATTTTACTGAGTGGACAGGAGGCGGTACCGGGTAAATTTTACTGAGTGGACAGGAGGCAGTACCGGGTAAATTTTACTGAGTGGACAGGAGGCAGTACCGGGTAAATTTTACTGAGTGGGCAGGAGGCGGTACCGGGTAAATTTTACTAAGTGGGCAGGAGGCGGTACCGGGTAAATTTTACTGAGTGGGCAGGAGGCAGTACCGGGTAAATTTTACTAAGTGGACAGGAGGCGGTACCGGGTAAATTTTACTGAGTGGACAGGAGGCGGTACCGGGTAAATTTTACTGAGTGGACAGGAGGCGGTACCGGGTAAATTTTACTGAGTGGACAGGAGGCGGTACCGGGTAAATTTTACTGAGTGGACAGGAGGCGGTACCGGGTAAATTTTACTGAGTGGGCAGGAGGCGGTACCGGGTAAATTTTACTGAGTGGACAGGAGGCGGTACCGGGTAAATTTTACTGAGTGGACAGGAGGCGGTACCGGGTAAATTTTACTGAGTGGACAGGAGGCGGTACCGGGTAAATTTTACTGAGTGGGCAGGAGGCGGTACCGGGTAAATTTTACTGAGTGGGCAGGAGGCAGTACCGGGTAAATTTTACTAAGTGGACAGGAGGCGGTACCGGGTAAATTTTACTGAGTGGACAGGAGGCGGTACCGGGTAAATTTTACTGAGTGGACAGGAGGCGGTACTGGGTAAATTTTACTGAGTGGACAGGAGGCGGTACCAGGTAAATTTTACTGAGTGGACAGGAGGCGGTACCGGGTAAATTTTACTGAGTGGGCAGGAGGCGGTACCGGGTAAATTTTACTGAGTGGACAGGAGGCGGTACCGGGTAAATTTTACTGAGTGGGCAGGAGGCGGTACCGGGTAAATTTTACTGAGTGGACAGGAGGCGGTACCGGGTAAATTTTACTAAGTGGGCAGGAGGCGGTACCGGGTAAATTTTACTAAGTGGGCAGGAGGCAGACGTGCTGGGTAAATTACTTAGTGAACATGGGTCAATTGCAGTCGATTGACATGAGTGGGCCAGGAGCAGCCCTACACAGTATGTGTGAGAGTTTTCCAGACAAGGAAAAGGATTTGTGAATGCTGAGTGCAGAGCTGAATAAGAAATTGGGGAACAAAATGTGGCCACTGGGGGGAAGGGGGGAACCTGGGATATTGCCTCATGAGAACAAGCAGTAAATTCGATATGGAAAAAGAACTGTGGAAAGAAGTGGAAATTGTTGAAATGGGAATGGAAGGGAAAGGCAGATGTAAAGAGGAACAGTATATTATTAGCAAGTTGGAGGAAAACTGCATGTGAGATTGGGATAGAGGTATGTACTGCAGAAGGAACGCCAAAGGTTGGGAGACGCTAAAAACGGAGCGTGAATGGGTGGATGGGCACCGGAAACGAGAGCAGGAAAAACAACACAAGCAAACCATGGCCGGCCTAGATAGGAGAGAAGGGCAGGAACATCACACTAAACTTCGAACTACATCGAACAGACTGCAAACGTGTTACTGAAGGAACTGAGTAGCAGGACTCTCTCGGACTAAAGGAGAATGTATTGGTTGATGGTGGTATTTGTGTTTATGTCCTTGAGAAGGCTCACCCCAGCATCTGGGGTCCCCCATGTTAACACCTTTCTGTCTCTCTGTCATGCCTATGCCAAACAGCTAGAACTAGGGGCCTGCTGGGTATGGTAAGGGGGGGGGGGGGGGGCATTAATGGAAGTTAGAGAAGCCAATGTTCATACCATCAGGTTGGAGGCTACCCAGACGGAATATAAGGTGTTGTTCCTCCAACCTGAGTGTGGCTTCATCTTTACAGTAGAGGAGGCCATGGATAGACATGTCAGAATGGGAATGGGATGTGGAATTAAAATGTGTGGCCACTGGGAGATCCTGCTTTCTCTGGCGGACAGAGCATAGGTGTTCAGCAAAGCGGTATCCCAGTCTGCGTCGGGTCTCGTCAATATATAAAAGGCCACATCGGGAGCACCGGACGCAGTATATCACCCCAGTCGACTCACAGGTGAAGTGTTGCCTCACCTGGAAGGACTGTTTGGAGCCCTGAATGGTGGTAAGGGAGGAAGTGTAAGGGCATGTGTAGCACTTGTTCCGCTTACACCGATAAGTGCCAGTAGGGAGATCAGTGGTGAGGGATGGGGGGGACGAATGGACAAGGGAGTTGCGTAGGGAGCGATCCCTGCGGAATGCAGGGGGGGGGGGGAGGGAAAGATGTGCTCAGTGGTGGGATCCCGTTGGAGGTGGCGGAAGTTACGGAGAATAATACGTTGGACCCGGAGGCTGGTGGGGTGGTAGGTGAGGACCAGGGGAACCCTATTCCTAGTGGGGTGGCGGGAGGATGGAGTGAGAGCAGATGTACGTGAAATGGGGGAGATGCGTTTGAGAGCAGAGTTGATAGTGGAGGAAGGGAAGCCCCTTTCTTTAAAGAAGGAGGACATCTCCCTCGTCCTGGAATGAAAAGCCTCAACCCTAGAGCAGATGCGGCGGAGACGGAGGAATTGCGCGAAGGGGATGGCATTTTTGCAAGAGACAGGGTGAGAAGAGGAATAGTCCAGATAGCTGTGAGAGTCAGTAGGCTTATAGTAGACATCCGTGGATAAGCTATCTCCAGAGACAGAGACAGAAAGATCTAGAAAGGGGAGGGAGGTGTCGGAAATGGACCATGTAAACTTGAGGGCAGGATGAAAGTTGGAGGCAAAGTTAATAAAGTCAACGAGCTCAGCATGCGTGCAGGAAGCAGCGCCAATGCAGTCGTCGATGTAGCGAAGGAAAAGTAGAGGACAGATACCAGAATAGTCACGGAACATAGATTGTTCCACAAAGCCAACAAAAAGGCAGGCATAGCTAGGACCCATACGGGTGCCCATAGCTACACCTTTAGTTTGGAGGAAGTGTGGGGAGCCAAAGGAGAAATTATAAAGAGTAAGGACTAAATCCGCTAGACGGAGCAGAGTGGTGGTAGAGGGGAACTTATTTTTTTGGGGGGGGGGGTGTTTCCTTTCCTATTGTTTGAATATTTGTGGAGAATACGGGAAACCTCGTGGGTTAACAGACAAGCATTTGCTCTACAGCTATAGCACGGCCGCTTTAGACAATGGGGACTCTGGTAAGTAGTTGCTGCGTGTGATTCGCCTGCCATTTTTGCCACTTCAGCTCAAACATCCTCTTTATTTCTTTCTATAGATCGGCCTGCTTTGGCCATAAACTTCTGGCATCTTATACCCACTATTTTATTCCAGCGTGAGTCACATGACAGATTTTGAAAAAAAGCTAGTACTGGAGAAAGCCACAGTCAGAGACATAAAAAGTCAGTGTTAAACAATTAAAAAGTGATAAAATCAAGGGGCTGAGGGCCAACTACGTGACCATGAGGAATGAACACTCAAACTCAACTCGGTTGTTTGGTTTTCCTCTCTAACGTAGTGGAGACATAATTGTGAACACCGGAAGTGCAGTCGCCTGGATCGGCAGGTTTGCAATTTAATTTCTGTGTCATTTCCTCACACCGACACCTTATGCTAATGACGCTCAAACTTACACTTCCAACTAGCCGATGCTTTTCGTATTAGATTCAGCTGACATCGGGAAATGCTTTCACCACTGAATACTTGAAATAAAGTTTAAACGTCTGTGAGAAGCACGTCTTCCTCCCCCACTTCAAGGAGAGAATTACATATTCTCCGTTACTATCTGAATTGTTCTATTTCCCGAGGCAACGTAATCACGTCCTTAACAAGATCTATAACCGAGGCAATTCACAAAGTGAAACGGAGCACCCTACTGACCGTATGTCATTGGTCTGCGATGACAAAGTCCATGCAGCATAGGAATAGACAAGATTAACAATAGCAATCATGAAACCGAGAGGTGAGCCTGAGTGTGTTTCGCAACAACTTCTCCAATCGTCATTTCTTTGTCTTTGAGATTTTGTGATTTATTGTCAAGCTCTCCAGACCTCATCACAATTGGGATTTTACTTGAATGACATCATGTTTATTTTTACTCCAGCTGTTGGAAGACACGTCAGCCTTGTGTAGTATTGAATATTCGGTGTGCTGGAGCGAGTATAAATTAACGACCGCGGAGATTCATCAGCTCAGAGATTCTTCAGCGAGATCGCGGGCAGCTGGAAGACGGATTGAATATCACACAGCATTTTACCGTGTGAGAAAGAGATACTTCATGATCATTGCAGTCATTGGTGTCCCTGGTAAGAACACAGGTGAACTAACATTTGCTGTTGTTTGTGCGCGGTTTCGAGACTTGTTCAGTTATCGAAAGCCTTGCGACACGGTTGTATTAGTGAATGCGGTGCAGACATTGTGACCATCCCTGTGTTCACTCAGACGTTCCCTTGCAGTTTAACGCGTGGCTTTAGCTGAAATACACCGACAGTTGAAACAGATGTAGAGTAGAAACTTCAGGTTAGGGGTTTATTTTGTGGATTCATAGCAGGCAGTTTTGATTTATCGATGCAAAACCGCTTTCAAAGTAAATGCTGATAATGCAGAGCGCTCGCCACCTTTACGGGTTATTGTTGTTATTTCGGATCCATAATGGAACACGTTTTAAGTTCCAATTTAAAGGTATTGCATTGTGTTTTAAGAACTTGCTGCAATTTGGAAGGGAATGTAGGAAAAGAATCACCGGTAAGATCCAGGGGAGAACGGTTGACATCGCTTGAGAGTTACACTCACAACACGTTTTTGGCGGAGACCCCAGCATCTGCAGAGTATTTTGTGTTTATCCATGAACGTTCAAAATAACTGTAAGTTTCAAAGAGCCAGGCAAAATCTTCAAAAGCGAATATTGAAACTTCCTGATTGGTTAACCTTGACACGGCGTGAAGGAACCTGGGCCAAATTTACAGAAATTAAAAAGAAGCAAGGCCAAGCTTCCGTGGGCGGTGGCAAAAGGGAGTCGAGAAGGAGACGAAGACATGCAGAAAGGGGAAATAAATTCGCTTTCGAGTTTGAAACCTGTAAATGGACAGAGGTGGAGGTAGCAGGATTCGTTGTGTAAGGGGAACGCCAGAATAAAGGTGGCGGGAATCACTATCACTGAGAAATTCGCCGAGGTATCGAGGCTTTACCCATCAATCAAATCCCTGATGGTGGCCGTTTTATATTAATCGCTCTAAAGCTCCCTCGGCGTTCAGTTGACAATGCCTGTTTCCCAGATCCTGCTCTTCTCCCAGTACCGAGTACAGTACCCTTTCAACAAGCACGCACTCCTTTGACGCATCTGCGAGTTGTACTTTACTATTTTTAAATCTCCAGAAATGAGCTATCTGAAAAGTTTGGTTATTCTCAGTTTCCAGCTTATCTCTACCCTGAAGACCGTGGAGCAGAGAGACAGTAATTCATTTATTATCTTTGCTTGTTTCCCAGTGAATTTAGTGGCGATGGTGATCCTGTCCCGGGGAAAGTGCGGCCTCTCCACCTGCACCACTCTCTACCCGGTGGCCACGGCAGCGGCGGATCTACTGACCATCGTGTTTGCGGTGATATTGTGGTGGGTCGGTTATTATTACTTCCCCGGGACTTTCCTGGACATCACCCCCGTGTGCAGTGTGATCTCCGTCCTGGGAGAGGCAGCAACAGAAAGGTCTGTCTGGTTCACCGTCACTTTTACGTTTGATCGGATTGTCGCCATATGCTGCTCGAAGTGGAAAACAAAGTATTGCACCGGGAAAACTGCGGCTGCGGTTCTGACAGCCACCGGCGTCCTTCTCTGTTTTAAAAATATGTCTAACTTCTTTATATATCGTCCCGCGAAAGTGATCAACAATATACCCTGGGACTGTATTCGAAAGCCGGGCCACGATACGGATCCCGGGGGGGGGGGGGGGGGGATATCGGTGGTTTTCTACCGTCCTAACGCCATTACTCCCGTTCGTGCTTATACTCCTGTTCAACGCTCTGACAGTTAGACACATTTTAGTGACTAGTCGCGTCCGTAAGGAGCTGAGGGGTCAGAGCAAGGCGGAGAACCACAGTGACCCGGAGATGGAGAGCAGGAGGAGGTCTGTGATCTTACTTCTCACCATCTCCGGAAGCTTCAACATCCTGTGGTCGGTGAGTGTTGCCGAATTTCATTACTTCACCATTGCCCGATTGGATCCAAGTAATTACAACTATTCGGAATACATATTTGAACAGTCAGGAAACATGCTGATGATATTAAGTTGCTGCACAAACACTTTTATTTTTGGGGTAACTCAGTCTAAGTTCAGAGAGCAGTTCATCAGCGCAGCGAAATATCCGCTCACGTCAATTGTTGAACTAATTAAACAAAATATCTAAGTTTGTCTCCCTGGCAATCACAGTGTTTTCCATCTTGACACTGCAACACTGCCGGTCACTGGAGAACGTAGCAGCGTGAGAATAAAACTGGCTGAGTGGCCGAGAGAGACACAGCACGAGAACGGACCCTTCCGCGCCCGCAGCCCACGACATCCACCTCCTACCAGTTATTAAACTCATCCAAAGTTTAGATTTATTTGTTCACCATACTCCCGCTGTCGTCACCGCTGCACCTCCCGACAATGTATCCTGCGGCTATCGTAAATGCACATCCGTCAATTTTCCATCGCAAAGTGAACGGGCGGAATTCTCAGTGATCTGATCGGGCCTGGTACGTGCTGGGAGAGATGAGACAGCGCCGCAAAAAGATTTAACTGATTGCATCCAACATACTATGAAAAGGCCACATCCACGTATACAAATATCCTAACTTCAACTGACGGTGTCCAATGAGCTGGCATCAAAATCGTGGTGTGTTTACTCGCACAAGCAATGACTGTCCAGGGTCCAATTAGCATCTGCATAAAGTCTATTTCTGAAGGTCTATTGATGTCCTTGTAAGAAAGGCGCCTTTCTTCCAGGGTGTGTTATACCGGGTAGGAAAGACGTTCAATGAACGCAACGCGGTAGGAGCTCTCGTTAGGCACTTTATCAATACTTTGAGAAAAGGGATCATTGTTAATTAACTCGGCCGAATGACATGAGATAAGACCATTGGACCGAAGGATAATTGGGTCATTAGTTCCTCTGCCGTTCTTTCCTGGGTGACCTGTTTGTCAACCCCAGTCTGCTCGCGTCTCCCAGAAACCGTTAACACTCTGAACATCAAGAACTATTCAACTTTTTTTTTCTTAAATACAGAGAACTTACGCCCCACACGATCAGTGGAATTAAATTTGATCTCACTTGAAATACAAGCCAGCATTGAATTTACTTTCGTTACAGCCGAAATAACCTTCCCGGCATCCGGAAGTTGAACTCATAAGTCAATGTCCATCTCGTCTTCCTGAGTTTTCCCTCCGGTTAAAAAAAAAACCTTCAATCCATTACTCCGAAGTGCATGTCCCACTCCCCTGTTACGTCATTGCCTACTCTGTCAAATTGAACATCTTTCTGTCGTCTCACTGCAAGTAAACTTTGTCATCTGAATCCCATCATGAGCTGACTCATGTCCCAATTGTTCCCCGGCACATCGCTGCATCCCTTATATAACGTCAGCTGCCTCCTGGCCTTTCGATTCCCTGCTCTTCGATAAGGGCAAAACCATCTCCGCTGTAGTTTTCCAAAACACCCTCGGCTAGGGCAGGTCAGGATCTGACGGCATTCAAGACCAAATCGGTAATAAAAGCAACTCATTTGTTATTTCAGTCTTTTGTATAAGAATGAAACAAAAAAGAGAATTAGCAGTCTTCACGAATTTGGAGTAAGCCTTGCACATGCGCTTCGCATTAGATAAACCTGTTGTGGAGAAATGCTTAGCACTACAGGGATGGGGAAGTGACCGTGAAGGGAGAGACAGTGTAGAGAGAGAAGGGAAAGAGAGAGAGAGAGAGACTGGGGTGAGCGAAAATTGGAGAAAAGAGAATCTGGGGGACAGAGATATTGGTGAGAGAATGAGAGAGAGACTGGGGAGAGAAACGTGGGAGAGGGACGGGAAGTGTGGAAAGCAGAGACTGATACAGGGGCGAGAGTTTAGGTGAGGATAAAGGGCAGAGGGCGACAGACTAAGGGAGAGAGAGAGATAAACTGAGTGAGAGAAAGAGCGAGACTGTGGAGAGACAGACTGGGGGAGAGAGAGAAGGGAAAGAGGGACGAGGACATTCGGAGTGAGAGAGACCAGGGCTTGAATGGTCGAGAGTGACAGAGTGGGAAAAGAGAAACTGAAGGCAAGAGACAGAGTGGAAGGAGTGTGGGAGAATGGACTGAGAGAGACAGCGGGAGGGATTGGTAGAGAGCGACTGGGAGTTAGGGACTTCGGGAAAAGTAAGAATAAGAGAGAGTGGGAGGATAGCGAGAAGGGGGTGGGGTGGTGGCACAACGAGGGACCAGGGTTGGAGAGTGGGCGTGGAGAGATTGACAACGGGAGAGAGACACATGCAAAATGCCGGAGAAACTCAGCAGCCCAGGCAGATCTATGGGAAAACGTACAGTTGACGTTCCGGGCAGAAACCCTTCGGCAAGACTGGAGTAAAAAGTGCTGAGGAGTGAATTTAAAAGGTAGGGGGGAGGGCGGGGAGAGAGAAACACCGGGTGACAGGTGAAACCTGAATGGGGAGGGCTGCAGTAAGGAGCCTGGAAGTTGATTGGTGATAGTGACTCCGGGACATTGAGGAATGAAAGAGACAGCAGGAGCACAACAGGGAGGCAGTGGGCTGGCAAGAGATAAGGTGAGAGGGGAGAAACATAGAAACATAGAAATACAGAGACATAGAAAACCGACAGCACAATACAGGCCCTTCGGTACACAAAGCTGTGCCGAACATGTCCTTACTTTAGAACTACCTAGGCTTACCTATAACCCGCTATTTTTTCCAAGCTCCATCCAGGAGTCTCTTAAAAGGCGCCATCGCTTCCGCCTCCAGCACGGTTGTCGGCAACCCATTCCATGCACTCACCACTCTCAGTATATATATATATATAAAAAACTTACCCCTGACATTTCCTCTGACCTAAAGAAAGGGGATGGAGAATGGTGAAAGCCGGCCGTGGGCATTGCCAGAAGTTTGAGAAATTGATGTTCATGCGATCAGATTGGAGACTATCCAAACGCAATACAAGGTTTTGTTCCTTCAGCCTAAGTGTGGCCTCATCGCAACAGTGGAGGGGGCCATAGATGGACATATCGGGATGGGAATGGGACGACGAATTAAAATGGGTGGCCACTGGGAGATCTCGCTTGATCTGGCGACGAGAGCGTAGATACTAAACAAAGCAGTCTCCCAGACTATGTTATATGTCACCGATATGCAGGAGGCCACACCGGGCGCAACGGACACAGTAACGAAATCCAACAGAATCGAAATGTTGCCTCACCTGGAGGTACTGTTTCAGGCCCTGAATGGTAGTGAGGGAGGAGATGTATGGACAGGTGTAGTGCTTGATCCGCTTGCAAGGATAAGTGGCCAGAGGAGATTAGGGGAAGGGGCGGATGGACAAGGGAGTCGTGTTGGGAGCGATCCCTGCGGAAAGCAAAAAGTGGGGAGGGGTTGTAAGGTAAAGAATTGCTGAGGGCCTCCAACTTATTTCAACAATCAACATCCCAGCTTCTTACTTCATCCCTACCCCTCCAGGGTTCACCTATCAACTGGTATTTCTCTCTCACATCCCCCACCTTTTAAATCTACTCCTCAGCTTTCCCCCCACTCCTTCCGAAGTATGTCGGTCCGAAACAACCACTGTACTCTTCTCCATAGGTGCTGCCTGGCATGCTGAGTTCATGCAGAATTTTGTGTGTGTTATTCCGATTTCCAGCATCTGCAGCTTTCCTCTTGTTTGTGAGCGTAGAGAAAGATTGATTTAGAGGCGAGATAGAGCGGAAATATCTGGGGGAAACAGGAAGACGAGAGATGTAAAGACTGGAGAGGGTGATAGACACTGGGGGTTGAGAGAGAATGGGATTAGGGAAGGTGGGAAACGTGAGTCGAAGAAAAGGCTTACGTACCTTGACTGTCTCGAGGGCTCTCTGGGATTTGCATTTCCACGATTCTAAAGTCCTTCGGAAAAATTCAACCCTTCCTGTCTCGCTAAACCCTCCATTCCAGTCTCGTCGAACCCACACCTTCCCAAACCGCATCCTTTCTCTGCCTCCTGCCAGCCCGTCTTCGTGACCATCACCTCCCTTCCCCTCTCTGTTAACTCCTACTTCCCTCTCCGTCATCAGAAGGCCAGGTCTTGGCGAGTAGGATTATGAAAACCCCCAAGACGTTGTGAAGAGGATGAAGAGAGTGAGGATAGTTCGGGTCAGGGATAGAAGATAAAACATGCTCTGGAGTCGGCGAGGTGGGGCAAGTCCTTAATGATGACTTTACTTCCGTATTCGCCAGTGAGAGTAGTCTTGAAGTTTGTGAATGCAGCATTATATCCTCTTGCGGGGTCAGGATATAACCCAGATTAATGCTGGAAGAGGAGTAAAAGATTATGTTTTAAAGCAAGATTTTCGTGAATGATGATTTCCACTTGATTATCCTTGTGTAAGTAATCGGAATGAGTTTAACTACTACAGGATGATGTAATAAGCTTGACTGTTCCTTGTTTCTGTTGGAATTTTATGCATTTATCGTCTCCAAGTCTTAGACTTTTATTATGTTTTTTTTAAATATATTTTTTTTGAGTGTAGAGTTCTCACTGTGTCAGAAGGCTGCGAGTGGTGGGGGGTCCGCGAGAAGAGGGGTGGCCGTTAGCGTGTGCTATAACTGCGGTAAAGAGGGACATTTTTGGAGAGAATGTGAGTGGCACGGGGTGCGCTATAACTGTGGGGAAGAGGGTCACTTCCAGCAGAAATGTGGGCAGCAGGGAATCCCTCCGAGGGGGAGTCCCCGGGCATTCAAGCAGGGAGAGGTGTCGGGAAATTTAGAGGAGACCCAGTGAGGGAACGGTCTGGTGTCTCTGGGGGAACACGATGTACCAAGGAACCCTGAAAGCGAAAGACCCGATTCCAGAAGGAGTAATGGGTCACCGATCCAGCGTGCCGCTATACGGGGTCGCAGGTCGCGTTACTATACCGTTGGTTTTACAACCAGTGTTTAAAGCATTTGTCCGTGACCCCATTCAGTGCACTGGAGAACTGACGCGTCAGTGCTGGTGATTATGCGTATGACGCGTATTTGTCAGAGAGACTGGAGTTTTCAGTAGCCGATGTGGGGTTGTCCGAAGTTCGGGAGACGTTAATGCTGGTTTGTCCGGACCTGGTTGAGACGGGGGGTGATTCAATTCTTGTGGGGACCAACACCCCTGTAATACGGAGGCTCATGGGGGCCTGCCAGGAAAGGGCGGGTGAGAACTTTTTCGAGACCCGGTCTGTGCACCCAATGTTTCGAGCTGCTTTTGTGGCAGTGCGGAGCTACCCTGGGCCGGATACTGAACGTAAGCGAGGGACTGTGTGGTCTACCCAGTCGAAGCCTAAGGCAATAAGGCCCGGGGAAGTAGCGAGGGTGATGGGAACCCCCAGATTTCCCTGTGTGCTTGATGGTGAGGCCTTTTAGTGGACCTCGAGGGGGAGTAAAGATTTCCGGCTGGGTTGCTGGTGAGGCCCGAAGTGCAGAGGCTCTCGGTGGTACAGGCGAACAGGATTGCTGTGATTGTCAGAACAGCACAACGAGAGAAATCACCTTTAAGAGAGGGTTGCCGCTGGCACATTTGTTCCCGGTAACTGTAATGTCGAGCGCCCCCTTGAGGCCTGCTGGAAGGATACGATTGGAAAACATAGAGAAGCTGACTGCTGAGGCTTTTAACTTTGGGAACTCGCCGGTGCCGCCGGGTTGGAAGAAGAGGCTGGTGGAGAAGATGTTGCAGCTGGAAGATGTTTTTTCCCTTGGCGATTTCAATGTGGGTTGTTTCAAGAGCACTCGCCGCACCATCCGGGTGACTGAGGACACGCCGATCGGAGAGAGGTCGCGGCGATTGTCCCCTGCCGATGTGGAAAATGTGCGCCAGCACCTGCGTAAGTTGAAGGAAGCAGGGATCATCTCTGAATCACGAAGCCCTTATGCATCTCCAATAGTAATGGCCCGGAAGAAGAACGGAAATGGACGCATGTGTGTGGACAATAGGACTCTAAACCGGCGCACTGTCCCCGACCAGTATACAGTCCCGAGCGTCGAAGATGCGCTGACCTGTCCCAGTGGAGCGAAGTGGTTCAGTGTTCTGGATTTGAGGAGTGGATACTACCAGATCCCGATGAGCAATGCCGATAAAGAGAAGACGGCATTTATATGCCCTCTGGGATTTTCCCAGTTTGAAAGAATACCCCAGGACATATCAGGAGCCCCTGTCACTTTCCAGAGGGTCATGTGGAAGAAGGTGGGGGATATGAATTTGTTTGATGTGTTGGTGTACTTGGATGACTTGATAGTATTTAGATACACCTTGGAAGAGCATAAAGCGAGGCTACTGAAGGTGCTAAGCCGACTGAATGAGGAAGGGTTAAAACTCTCCCTGGACAAGTGCCAGTTCTGCAAGACGTATGTTAGCTATGTTGGGCACATAATCTCGCGGGATGGAGTAGTTAATACCCAGCTAAGATAGAAGCGATGACAACGCAGCCGGAGATTCGTGAAGGGCTACGCCAAAGTGAGTCACCCCTTGAACCAGCTTCGGCCTGGTTACCCTCCCTTGGGGCAGAAAAGGAAAAAGGGGAATGCAGACCGGAGATTATCTCTACCGAGCGGAACCTTTCGGACAGAGGTGGGATGCAAAATGTAAGGAGGCTTTTAAATTGCTGAAAGAGTTGCTGACCCAGGCGCCGGTGCTGGCTTTTGTGGAACCCCGGTTACCTTATGTACTACACACCGATGCCAGCCGAGAGGGATTAGGGACCGTCTTGTATCAAGATCAGGGTAGCCGGTTGAGGCCTGTAGCGTTTGTCATCCGGAGCTTGTCGCCCTCCGAGAGGAACTATACCGCCCACAATTTGGAGTTCCTACCGTTGAAATGGGCATGGTCGATAAGCTGAGTGACTGTCTCTACGAGGCCAAGTTTGAGATGAAGACGGACTGTTGTCGCATGGTCACTTTACATCCTGACGTCCGCGAATTGGATGCTGCAGGCCATCGGTGGTTGGCGGCCTTGTCGTCTTATGATTTCAGCCTGAACTACCGGCCGGGGAGCCAGAACGTCGATGCCGACGCTTTGTCCCGACGGGTGCATCAGGAACTGGAGAGTGACCAGGAGTGGGAGAGCGTTACTGACCCTGCGGTGAAGGCCATGCTTCAGTTCGCTATGACTGTGAAGGCCGACGAAAAGGAGATGCCGGTTCGCGCAGTGGACCCACTGGGGGCTTCTGACGACGCCCTACCCCCTGTTTACTGTGACCTGACTGATCTGAAGACCAAGCAGCTGCTGGAATTGAGTCCGGGGGAAGTGGCTGCTGCTCAGCGAGATGGTCCGGGCATTGGCATCGTTTGATACGCGGTAGATAAGGGGGAAATGGCCTGGGCGGTGAAGAAGAAACACGTTTCAGTGCCTCCGTTACTGAGGGAGTGGCCTCGGTTGAAGTTGAGGAAACAAGTTTTATACCGGGTAACGTCATCCCCGGACCGACCTCGGTGTTGGCAGTTGGTCCTGCCTGAGAAGTATCGGAAGATTGCCTTGAAGTCACTGCGCGATGAGTCTAGACATTTGAGGATGGAGACCTATGGGTTACTCAAGGACAGGTGTTACTTGCGTCGAATGAAGTCGGAGTTTTAAGAGTACTGCAAGCCGTGTATTCGCTGCATACGCCGGAAAACACTGCCAGTGAAGGCTCTTCCTTTCTCACTCTTGCAGAGTGCAGGGTCCTTGAACCTGGTGTGTATGGATTTTCTGTCTATAGAACCCGATGCCAGCAACACGCCAAATGCCTTAGTCATCACGGACCACCACACCAGATATAATCAGGCTCTTCCGACCAAGGACCAGAGGGCGACTACGGTGGGAAAAGCGTTATGGGTGAGTATTTCTTGCATTATGGCCTTCCCCGGCGGATACACAGTGATCAAGGACGGGACTTTGAGAGTAAGCTCATCTATGAGTTACTGGGCATGCTGGGAGTTGAGGAATCGAGGACCACGCCTTATCATCCGCAGGCCGGTCCCCAGGCGGAGAGGTTTAATCAGACCTTGTTAGACATACTTGGGACTCTGGAGGTCAGCAAAAAGAAATGAAGGAGTCAACATATTGGGCATTTGTTTCACTGTTACAACTGTACAAGCAATAAAGCTACTGGGTATTCGCCCTGTTATCTGATGGTTGGGCGTGAGGCGAGGCTGCCCATTGACCTCTTTTTCGGGATTGACGCGGGTGAGGTGCAGCCGAAGTCTTATCTGAAGTATATGTCTGATATGAGGAGAGAGCTGAAAAGGGCTTACGAAATAGGCTGGGGCGGCGGCCGCCAAGCAGAATCGGGAAAGTAAGAGGAGGTATGACCAGTGTTACGTGGGCGACAACAATGGATATGGAATTGAGACAGGTTTTTATAAACAAATATAAACATTTATTAAAGACTGATCAAAAATAGTGAAAAGTAAAAAAAAAGACTAATTTAACCGGAAGTAAACTGCTTTACGGCAATTTAACAAACCGCCAAACTTTGGAATAGTTCTTACAGTGGTAAATGCGAACACAGTCTTAAAGTGGCAAATTGGAAAGTTCGAGTGATTTATACAGTCAATTAGGAGAGGCCTCCCTGAAGTACAGAATTCCTCGAATACGTGACGTTACTGCTGATCCCAGCAGAAATATGCCTTGTACGAAGGATTCGCAACGAAGGAAAATAAAACGGTTTAAAGGAACTGACCTTCTTCTCTGGAAGGTGAACACTGCACCAAACTTTTCTGCTCTTGCAGATGTTATCTCAGATGTAGGCCACTATTGTTGAACGAAGATTCAATAAGGTCGATCCTTTATAAAACTACCGAATGACAGCAACTTTCCCCAGTCGTTCGGGTTCCCGTACATTGGTAAGGTTTTCACTCTCCAATACTGGACTGTAAAGACGAATCAAAGATGCTACAAACAAAGACTGGCAGCGATTGGTGAAACTGCCAGCAGCAACCTTTCCATCTTAAAATATGAACTAAAGCTCCGTTTTGAAGTGAAACTGCGTCATGAGACGAATACGCAGCCAAACTAAACACCGACGAACCAACCAACACAAAACTCTTGCGTCACAGCAAGGCTTTCCCGGTTTATACCTGTTGGAACAGGCCATCACGTGACTTCACACCGGCGGGAAAATTGCATCATGTGACCTCACACTGGCGGGAGAATTACATCACCACACCATCACAGGACCATTACATCATGCTCACAAGATACTCTATTACAACATGGTCCTAGAAGAAGCGATATCTGCTATTGGTCACCTAGTTTCATGCCACTTCCCATTCCCATTCCGATATGTCAATCCGTGGCTTCCTCGACTATCGCCACGAGGCTATACTCAGGTTGGAGGAACAACACCTTATATTCCGTCGGGGCAGCCTCCGAGCTGATTGCATGAAGACGATTTCCCAAACTTCCGGTAATGGCACTCCCACCTACCTTCACCAAGCCCCATCCCCTTTTCCGTCTCTCTCCTTATCTCCTTGCCCGCCAATCGCATCCCTTTGGGGCTTCAACCTGATTTTCTTTCTTCCATGCTCTTCTATTCTCACCTGCCAGACTTCTCCAGCTCCGGACCTCTTTCACCAATCAGCTTCCGCAGCTATTTATTTCAACCCTTCCTCTCACGGGTTCACCTATAACCCTGTGTTTCCCTTTTTAAATCTACACCTCACCATTTTTTCTCCAGTCCTGCTGACTGGTCTCGTCCCAAGACGTCAACTGTCCTTTTACCGATGTTGAGGTCTACCAGCACTTTTTACTTGAATTTCCATCGTCTTTATTTGTGAGAGGGAAGGAGGAATTTTGTTAGTCGGAGGGTAGTGTATCTGTGGAACGCTCTGCCCCAGACTTCGTCGGAGGCACAGTTTCCGTCTATATTTTTGTGTATAATCAAGAAGTTGATCATTACTTGATCGGTTAGGACAGCCAAAGATATGGCAAGGTGTAAGGGATTCAGTGTGGGATCTAGGATCAGCGGAGCAGACTAGATGAGCTGAATGGCATAATTCTACACCCAAGTCCTATGGTCTTATCATATTATGGAACAAGCCCCCACATTCATGATGAATCTTCTCTGCAGTCTTACAGCACAAAAGATCCTTTGCACAGAATACTAAGTAGAAATTAATGAAACTGTTGAAGAAACTTGGCAGGTCAGCCAGGATCTATTGAGAGGAATAGAGTCACTGTTCGGATGAAACTTTCCTTTACAGCGTTGACACAGAATCTTCGGCCCAACCGTTCCATACCGTACTGCTGTCCATTTAAATTAGTCACATCTGCCTGCCTTTGACCTAGCACTTCTGGGACATGAATTAGTTTGAATATACATCTAGATCGTAATGGCATACACGCTGAAGGGTCTTTTCCCTGCTGTAAAAGTCTGTGAAGAAACGCTTCCTATGCTGTACTTACCAAAACTGATTCGTTTTGGAAGCTCGGGGCCAATGAAGAGATAGTGCTAAAGAGCAGTGAGCTGGGTAATTTTCAGGGCCCACTGGGCTCTACTGCATATTATTCCGAGAAGCAGGAGTTGAGATTACTGTGGTCTAGACCAGTATATTTGCATTCTCTGCAGCCACAAACAAGACCCCAGAAAAGCTGTGATAAATATTAAGACGTGGAATTGATAATGCAGGAAAATATAGACGAGTGAGTTTCACGTCAGGGGTTGGAAAGATACTGGAAAGGACACTTTGGGTTAGGACGTTGAGCTATCGAACACCACACACATAAGTAGACCGCCTCACTCTTCTGATTTGTGACAGCATATTGTCTGGCCCAGTCCCATTTGCCTGCACAAGAACCGTCGCTTTCATTCCATTCGCATCCATGTACCCATCAGCGGGTCTTCTGAATGTTGATATTCAACTTGCATTTACTACTGTTTCTTACAGCTCATTCCAGACTCCCACTGACCCCTCCGTGAAGATGTTTCCTCTCATGTTCCGCTTAAATATTTCAACTTTGTCCATTAGTCTATGATTACTTGTTTCAGTGCCACCTTACCTGAGGAAGAAAAGCCTCAGTTTGGATGAGACTAAATCTTTTAAAATATTTTTATTAATTTTCAAAATTATAAACTTAATAACAAAGTTGGTACAAAGTTATTGGAATAATCTTAATCAGCAAATACAAAACGGATTTTAAGTAACATAGATATAAAAGACTTCAAAACTCATAATGAAATTAGTCATTAAAAAAAGAAATAAAAAGAAAAAAATATATATGAACAAAAAAATCCCCAAAAAAGAACAAAACAGGGCTAGACCAATATCTTGTATCAGACACGTTCAGTAATGCCGTCAACTTCACTCCTCTAATCATATAATTTAAGTTTAAAAAAATGATTCAGAAGGGTCAGATTGTATCATATGAAAATGTTGAGACTAAATCTATTGAATTATTCTCTCTAACGCTGGCCATCAAATCCTCAGAAAATCCTGATACGTGACGTTTGTTTTATTCTTCTCTCTCTGTGGAAAGGGGTGAAACCTCTCTCTGTTTCTAAGATTGGGAACATGAGACATGCCGATATTACCAGATGATTAATAGGTTTGTTTACCTCCGTCACTCTTCGTGGGGTTTGCTGTTACTTGTTTGTTTGTTGGGTGGTCAGCCCTGATGCTTCCTGAAGGAGCAAGTGAGGGGGTGGGGGCGGGAGATGGGGCTGGTGATATTTTTCGTGGTTCATTATTTTTCCAGGGTTTTCTTCTGTTTCGAGGATGTATACGAAGAGCAAGAATTTCAGGATGTACATTCTCTGATAATACATGGAGCCATTAGACCTGTCGGATGCCAAAAGGACTCGATGGAGTTTATCTGGCGAGGACGTTCCCGCGCTGGGGGAATTTCGGACCAGAAGACGATACCTCAGAGCACAGGGCCAACTATTTAGAATGCAGAAGAAGAGGATTGTATATAGGCCGAGAAATGAACTTCTAGACTGCGTTGCCACAGGCGGCTGGAAATTGAGAATATTCAAGACAAGAGTTTATAAACATATAAAGGATGATGGGGAGAAGGCATGAGTCTGAGGCTGAAAGGGTAATGGATCAGCGGGAAACAAATTGCGAAGTCGTCTCGCTGGACGGAATGGCCAAATTCTGCCTCTACATCACATGGCCTTATGGTCGTATGGCATCCAGGAATATTGAGGGGCCACCGCTCCTCTCGCCTCGCTTTGCCCGCAATATCCCAGAGTGCCTCACTGCAATCCTGACACACGGTTCTGTCGGCTTATGTACGTATCCACCTATCCACCTATCTATCTATCTATCTGTCTATCTATCTATCTATCTATCTATCTATCTATCTATCTATCTATCTATCTATCTATCTATCTGACTGTCTATCTATCTATCTATCTACCTATCTATCTATCTGACTGTCTGTCTATCTATCTATCTGTCTGTCTGTCTGTCTGTCTGTCTATCTATCTACCTATCTATCTCCATCTATCTCTCTATCCAGACATGCTGTGCGGAACAGCACCTCCCAACCCTGACTGTCGTCGAGAACAAGGTAATGTGGTAATGGAGAAGCTGAAGTTGGTGATTTTACGAAACGGTGTGAAAACTTTGAGTTACCATTACAATCAGGTGCGCGTTCATGATTTAAAAGGTGGAACTTCACGGGAGCATTTCAGATTTTGACTGTGATCTTTTCTATCAGGTCCGCTCTCAAGTTTTAAAAGACAGAACTTTTCGGAGTTGGACTGAGGCCAATAGTTGACCGGGATTCATTAGAAACGTTGAGTTAAAATAGCATAATTTTGCGGGGCGGCCATTCTGGGAAAGGGCATTGTTGCGAGTGGGCCAGTGTTTGGAGTGGCTTTGGATCACCAGGCTTCGCGAGATCAGGTTTAGGTGAACTAATTATCTAATCGATTTCTCTTTTTCTCCCTAATTTTTCATTCCTCGTCCATGAGGGTACAGTGGTGCAGAGAGAATGTCTCCAGTGGCAGACTTTTGTTCCGTGCTTCAGATATGGTCTTCCGGATAACCAAATTAGCATCAGAAACATCGAGCTGTGGCTCCCCCGTGAACACATTAAGCAACTGGCGCTGTCTCTCGATGAATTTTGGCTCACAAAAGCGACTGTGGACAGGTAGGAGCTGCAGGGAGGCCGGTGTCTCTAGATTGCAGGAGGGAGGCAACTGGGTTTTTGTCAGCAGAAGGAAAGGAAACGGGAGCCAGTGCGGAGTTTTCTGTGCCCTTTCCCCTCTCTATTAAGACACTGTAAATACCGTTGATGACTGCCTACAAGAAAGGGGCGGGGGTCGCTGTGGCCCGGTTTCTGGCACTGAATCTGCGGCTGCTGCTCACAAACGAAGAGTATTGAAGAGGACTACAGGTTTTGAAGGAGGTTGAAATGTCCGAGGAGCAGAGTCGAGATTCTCTAGGCGCGATAGAGACTCCTGGATGATATGTTGACTCTCAGCTGCCAGGATCAGGGATGTCTCAGATCGGAACCATAATATTCTGACGTGGAACAGTAGGCAGCTAGGTGTCTTGGTACCTATCAGTACCAATGACATCGATAGAAAAGATAAAGTGGTACTGAAGAGAAATGTTAGGTTGCGAGATGAAAACGGAAAAACAGGACATCCACTGGTCGGGAAATCGGTGTACTGAGGGTTACAGTCTGCGTTTACTTCCGCGCCCCTCATGTGTTAACGGGCGGCGAACCTCCCAAAACCGCAACTCTTCCCTGAACTTTCAATTATCACCCGGCGGAACTTCCATCATTTCCACAGAAAATATATATTAATAAAAACCCGCAGAAATCTCAGCCAAGTGCATCACGGGGACCAGCCTTTCAGACATCGAAGGCATCTTCGAAAATAGATGATTAGAAATGGGGCATCCATCATTAAAGATATTCAATCCTGGACATGCCCTCTTCTCATTGCTGCTGTCAATGAAGAATTGACGGTGTCTGAGGCCCCACACACCAAGTTTCAGGAAGTTTATTTTCCTCCAGCACCAGATTTCTAAGTGGACAATGTACCCCTCTACACTACCTTAATATTCACCCTCTGTTTAAGAACTACATATTTACCTTAAAACACTTATTTTAGGAACACATTTCAGTATTTATTTTACCGAACGACTGCCGTAAAACAACAAATTCCAAACATCGGACTGTGATATTATGCCTACTGCTGAATCCGTTCTCCTCCACGCCCCTTCCCCCGTCCCCCGTAAGCTCGATGTCCGTTCTCTCTGAAAGCCATCTATCCGCACGAGTCACCTCTATAGTCACCTCCAGAAATGCCACCCTCTACCCACCCTCAACGACCCTTACTTTGGTGTCAAACGTTTCTCTCCACCGACCAGTCATTTATCCCTCCTCCCACCCTCACACTCGGCATCCTTCTGCTTGTCCTGCAGTGAATGCTGCACTCCCCACCGTGACCATTAATGTCCCTGATTCCCACACACCCGACTGCCATGTCTTCCATCCCTGGTGTTACTGTCTCCGAGCGATAGGGGTTCAGTGACGCGCCCCGCGGTGATTTACAGCCCTGGGATTGGAGGGGGAGAAGCGTAGGAAAACCGTCTGCCCGGAGTAGGGGAGACCCTGTCCGTCACCCGGCTAACACCCACCTGCAGTCTGCCCAGCTCAGCCATCGCTTCAGACCAGAGTACTTCCACGCCAAGTGATATCATACCGACGGGAGTTCGTTTTGCCTATCGGACCCAAGAGAGTAATGCCACTGGTGACAGTCCCTGCGTCGGTGTGCCGCACCATTTCCTCACCCTCACACACCAGGCGGCTTCACCAGCAGCTTGCAGTTGCCTCAGAGTGACTCGGCATTGGGAGGGAATTGGGATGGGCTGTTTCAGGCCACTGCATTGTCTGCTCTGGGAGCAGGCTGCTCTATGCGTCCGGTGGGGCTGCACAGACCTTCCTAATGGCCCGCCGGTACCGAAGGCAGCGAGCTTTTAGCAAGAGACGGAGACCAGTTTAATGCAAACAGCGTCAGTTTTATTGAGTCATGCAGCTGGATGGATTAACGGTTATACGACGGCGGGACAGCGATCAGCGGGATAGTGTATAGTCAGTACCGATACCAGAGAGTGTGAACACCGGAAAACTTTAACCCCTTCCCATAATCAGAGCACAGGAGAATTATTGCAGTTACATGGAGACAGGAGGTGGATCATATCGAACGTCCACTGCCTGTTCTGCCCAGTGTCTGTAACGCTCCAGTGCCGACAACCCGTGCGGCCAGACAGAAGTGGTCTGTGGCCTTCATCTTCCCCAGTGCGTTCCCCGAGGAGACACAGACATCCCCTCCAACCCCAAGCGTCAACCTGCGTGACCCGCGGTTTTGGATGTATTTCCGATCTCACTCTTTCACCAGGAATGCAAAAGAGCCCGGGGAAGGACTCATCTGAATGTTCACCGTGACGCGGCGCCCCACACCAACATGGGCAAAGTTTTCTCAAGGCTGCTTCGCTTATCAACGCGGCCCGATGTTCTTGGGTCAGTGGAGGATCATGGTGGCCGGAAGTCCTAGAACTGGGCTCCTCAGCCAGCCACATTGCGGTTACTGTGGGGGTCGGTGATGATCGGTCACGTGTTGGTTATCGGGTGCCGAGGCCAGGCTGGGTGAATAGGCCAGTGCTTTGATTACTGAATAACGGTATGGGAATGCGTTATTAGCGGAGTGCGTGCCGAAAGCGGTGATTGATACGAAGCAAGGTGGGGGGATCCAAAGCGATTTCCGTCGTCCTCACATGCGTGGGCAATCCGCTCTGCCAGTGGCAACGAACCAGATCTCCACACTGAAAGGTGTAAGAGAAAGGTGAGGGGAAACTTCCTGAGTGCAACCGCTGTCCCTTTATTGACGAGATCGTCCTCATCAGCAGAGAACCGGCCCCAAAAATCGGCAGTGCTTGGCCGGCTGAGTGTGGAGAGCCGGCGGCACAGATGCGCTGAGAAACGCATTCCTACCGTTAGAGAGCATGGGATCTACGATCAGACAGGGTAAAAATATCGCCAGCAAGGAGACTAAATATCCAAGGTGTTTTCCACGGATGTGGGGAACTGAAGGATTACATGTGTCACGACAGGACTGATCAGGAATAACAGAGCCTGGTGTCGGAGAGGTAGGAAAGGTCCTTAATGAATATTTCTCTCAGTATTCATGATTCAGAAAGATCTTGACAAATGTGAGCACAACTATAACAGGCTGATATGCTTGAACAGGTCAATGTTAAGTACGATGAGTGCATAGAATGGACGATCTGACAATTCAGCTGCAGATTGGCCAATATGACGTTGAGGTTATCTCTGAAACTTGGCTAAGGGATGGCTGCCATCGGGATCTGAACCTCCAAGGATATAAGATATATCGGAAAGATAGGTTAGTAGGCAGAGGGGGTGCTGTAGCTCTGTGTATAAGAAATAATATTAAATCATTGGAAAGAGGTGACATAGGATTGGAAGGCGTCGAGTCTCCATGGGTTGAGTTAAGAAATAGCAAGGGTAAAAGGACATTAATGGCAGTTGTATACAGGCCTCCAAACAGCAGCCGGAATGTGGTTTCCAAATTACAGCAGGAGATAGAAGACTCATGTCAGAAAGGCAATGTCATGATAATCGTTGGGGATTTTAACATGAAAATGGATTGGGAAAACTGGGTCAGTACTGAACCTCGAGAGAGAATGTGTAGAATGTTTAAGGGATAGCATTTTAGAAACCGTTTGTTGCTGAGCCAACTAGCGGATCGGCTGTGCTGGATTGGGTGTTATGCAATGATTGGAGGTGGTAAGAGAGCACAAGGTTAAGGAACCATTAGGGAGCAGTGATCGCAATATGATCGAGTTCATATTGATATTTGAGAGGGAAAATAAAATCTAATGTGTGGAATTCCAATGGAATAAAGGATATTGCAATGGCATGGAAGGGAAACTGGCCGAAGTTGACTGGAAAGGGACATTTGAAGGAAAGACAAAGAAGAAGAAATTTCAAGAAGAACAAGGGCAGAACCGCGGCTGGCAAGTAGAGTCAGAGCCGATGTAAAGGCAAAAGACGGGCCATAAAATAAAGCCGCAGCTAGTGCGAAGATCGAGCATTGGGAAGCTTTAAAAAATTTGCGGAAGAAAAACTACGAAGGTCATTAAGAAGGAAAAGATGAATTACAAGAGGAAGCTGGAGACTAATATCAAAGGAGATACCAAAAGCTGTTTATTGTACATTCAGGGTAAAAGAGAGTCGAGGGCAGAAATAGGATCAATACAAAATGACGCCGGAGATACTGCAATGAGAGATGTAGAGATGGCAGAGGAACTGAATGCGTATTTTGTATCAGTGTTCACAATGGAAGAGTCAGCAGTATACCGAACATTCACGAGTGTCAGGGAAATGAAGCACGTGCTGTGAAAATTACGACTGAAAAGGTGCTCAGGAAGTTTAATGGTCTGAGGGTGGATAAATCTCCTGGACCTGATGGATTGCACACCCGTGTTCTGAAAGAAGTAGCTGGAGAGAATACAGAGGCATTAACGATGATCTTTCAAGAATCGATAGATCCTGGCATGGTAGCGGATGACTGGAAGATTGCAAATGTTACTCCTTTATACAGGAAGGGTGGGAGGCAGCAGAAAGGAAACTATAGACCTGTTAGCATGACATCAGTGGTTGGGAAGTTGTTGGAATTGATTGTCCCGGATGAGATTACGGTGTACGTGAAGGCACATGACAAGAAAGGTAAAGCCAGCATGGTTTCCTGAAAGGAAAATCCTGCCTGACAAACATACTGCAATTCTTTGAGGAAATTAAAAGCAGCGTAGACAAAGGAGATGCAGTAGACGTGGTGTACTTGGATGTTCAAAAGGACTTTGACAAGGTGCCGCACATGAGTCTGCTTAGCAAGAAAAGAGCCAATGGAACTACAGGGAAGTTACTAGCTTGGTTACTAGTCTGATCGACAGAAAACAGAGAGTGGAATGAGAGGATCGTATTTTGGTTGGCTACGGGTTACCAATGGAGCTCCACAGTTGTCACTGTTGGGACCGTTACTTTTTACGATGCACGTTAATGATTTTGACTACAGCATTAATGGATTTACGGCCAAATTTGCCAATGATACCAGGATAGGTGGAGGAGCGGGTAGTGTTGAGGAAGCGGAGAGCCTGCAGAGAGATGTAGGTAGTTTAGGGGAATTGGCAAAGTATTGGCAAATGAAAAACAATGTTCGAAAGTTTATGGACTTGCACTTTGGTGGAAGAAATAAACAGACAGACTATTATTTCGATCGGGAAAGAATTCAAAATGCAGAGCTGCAAGGGAATTGGGACCTCTTGTGCAGGACACCCTAAAGGTTAACCTCCAGGTTGAGTCGGTTGTTAATCAAGGCGATTGCTATGTTGGCATTCATTTCTCGAGGCACAGAAACACAGAATCATAGAAAACCTGCAGCACGATATAGGTCCTTCGGCCCACAAAGCTGTGCCGAACATGTCCTTACCTTAGAACCTCCTAGGCTTACCCATAGCTCTGTATTTTTTCGAAGCCCCATGTACCTATCCAGGAGCCTTTTAAAAGACCCTATCGGTTCCCTCTCCACCACCGCCGCCGGCTGCCTATTCCACACATTCGCCACTCTCTGCATAAAAAAATACCCCTGACATCTCCTCTGTCCCTACTTAAAAACACCCTAAAACTATGTCCTCTCGTACTAGCCACTTCACCACTGGGAAACAGCCTCTGACTATCCACATGACCAATGCCTCTCATTATCTTGTACACCTCTATATGGTCATCTCTCATCCTCTGTCGCTCCAATGAGAAAAGGCCCCAGTTTATTCAATTGATTCTCATCAGGCATGCTCCCAATGAAGGCAACCTCATTATAAAATTCCTCTGCATCCTTTCTATAGTTTCCAGGTCCTTCCTGTAGTGTGGCTACCGGAATTGAGCACAGTACTCCAAGTGGAGTCTGACCAGGGTCCTATATAGCTGCAAATTACCTCTCGGCACTTAAACACACGGCCAATACATTGTATGCCTTCTCAACCGCACAGTCAACCAACGTAGCAGCTTTGAGTGTCTTATGGACTTGGAACCCAAGATCCCTCGAATCCTTCACATTGCCAAGAGTCTTACCGTCAATGCAATATTCTGCCATCAATATTAACCTACCAAAATATACCACCTCACACTTATCTGGGTTGAACTCCATCTGCCAATTCTCAGCCCAGTTTTGAATCCTATCAGGGTCCCGCTGTGACAGCCCTCTACAAGATCCACAACAACCTCAACTTTCGTGTCATCAGCAAATTTACTAACCCATCCCTCCACTTCCGCATCCAGGTCATTTATAAAAATCACGAAGAGTAGGGGTCCCTGAGGCAAACCACTGTTCAACGACTTCCATGGAGAATATGACCCGTCTACAACCACTCTTTCTCTTCTGTGGGTAAGCCAGTTCTGGATTCATAAAGAAAAATCCCCTTGGATCTCATGTCTACCTACTTTCTCAATAAGCCTTGCATGGGATACCCTATTAAAATGCCTTGCTGAAATCCATACACACTACAGCTACGGTCATACCTTCATCAATGGGTTTAATAACATCCTCAAAGCATTCAATCAGGCTCGTAAGGCAACGACATGCTGACAACGGCATGCTGGCTACTCCTAATCATATTATGCCTCTCCAAATGTTCATAAATCCTGCCTCTCAGGATCTTCCCTATAAGTTTACCAACCACTAATGTAAGACTCACTGGTCTATAATCTCCTGGGCTATCTCACCTCCCTTTCTTGAATAAGGGAACAACACCCGCAGCTCTCCAATCCTCCGAAACCTCTCTCGCCGTCATTGATGATGCAAAGATCATCCCCAGAGGCTCATCAATCTCCTCCCTCGCTTCCCACAGTAGCCTGGGGTGCATTCCTTCGGGTCCCGGTGACTTATCCAACTTGATCTTTCCAAAAGTTCCACTACATCGTCTTCCTTAACATCTACATGCTCAAGCTTTTCAGTCGGCTGCAAGTCATCGCTACAATCGTCAAGATCCTTTTCCGTAGTGAAGCAAAGTATTCATTAAGTACCTCAACTGTCTCCTCCTGTTTCATACAAGTGTTTCCACTGTCACACTTGATTAGTCCTATTATCTCACGACTTATCTTCTTGCTCTTCACATACTTGTTCAGTGCCTTGGGGTTTTCCTTAATCCTTTCCCACAAGGCCTTCTCATGGCTCTTTCCGTCTCTCCGAATTTCATTCTTAAGCTCATTCCTGCTAGCCTTATAATTTTCTAGATCTCAATCACGGTCTAGTTTTTGAACCTTTCGCAAGTTCTCCTTTAAGTATAACTGTCTTTGTACACCACGGTTCCTGTATCCTACCATCCTTTCCCTGTCTCATTGAAACGTACCTCTGTAGGACCCCACGAAAATATCCCTTGAACATTTTCCAGAATTCTTCCGTACGTTTCCCTGAGAACTTTTTTTTTTTTTTTTACAATTTATGCTTCCATTTTCCTGCCTGATAGCCTCATATTTCGCCTTGTCCAATCAAACCTTTCCCTAACTTGTCTGTTCCTACCCCTCCACAATGCTGTGGCAAAGGAGAGAGAATTGTGATAACTAGCTCCAAAATGCACTTCCACTGTGATACTTGACAACTGACCAGTTTCATTTTCCAATACCTGAATAAGTACAACCTCTCCTCTGGTAGGCTTATCTACATATTGTGTCAAGAACCCTTCCTCAACACACAACTCCATCCCATCTAAATCCTTCACTCCAGGAAGATGCCAATCAATATCTGGGAAATTAAAATTTCCCACCACAACACCCCTGCTATTATTGTACCTCACTTCACTTGGAATATAAGAGCAGGGATGTGATGTTGAGGCTCTACAAGGCACTCGTGAGACCACACTTGGAGTATTTTGGGCAGTTTTGGACTCATTATTTTAGAAATATATTCTGACATTGGAGAAGGTTCAGAGAAGCTGCACAAGAATGATTCCAGGAATGAAAGGGTTACCGCATGAGGAACGTCTGGCAGCTCTTCGGCTGTATTCCCTTGAGCTCAGGAGAATGAGGTGGGATCTCAGAGAAACATTCCGAATTTTAAAAGGCGTGAAAAGATATGGCAAAGTTATTTCCCATGGTAAGGGACTCCAGGAAAATAGGGCAGGATTTCAGGATTGAAGGACGTCCTTTGAGAACTGAGATGCGGACAAATTACTTCAGTCAGAGTGTGGTAAATCTGTGGAATTTGTCGCCACCAGCGACTGTGGAGGCGAAGTCGTTGGGAGTATTTAAGGCAGTGATAGATAGGTTCTTGATTAACCAGGGCGTCAAAGGGTATGGGGTGAAACCGGGCGAAAGGGGATGACTGGAAGAATTGGATCAGGCCATGATTGAATGGCGGAGCAGACTCGATGGGCCGAATCTGCTCCTGTATCTTCTGGTCTTATGAGCTGAATCCTTTCAAGAACCTGAAGATAGTTAAGTCTCTGGTGCCGGGGGATATTTACTCCAGTTTTCTAAGGGAAGAGCAGTAAGGTCTTTAGGCGCTTTTGGCGATGGACTTTGCGTCCTACTGCCCTCTTCAGTCGTACCGGCGGATTTCAAGGAGTAAATGTTTATTTTTTGTTCAAAGAATCTAATGGGGATAATGGCGGGAATCATAGAGCAGTAAAGCTTATGCCATTGTGTGTAAAATGCTCCAGTAGATATCCAGGCAGTATATACAGGCATTTGAAGAAATAGAGTCTGATTAGAGATGGTCAGCATGGTCTTGCCAGGTGCAGGTCATGTCTCAAGAATGTGATTGAATTCTTTCTGATGCTGCAAACCACGTTAATGGTTTGTAGGAGGATGGTGTATACATGAATTTTATTAAGATGTTTAATAAGATTCCTCATTGTTGGCCCACTCAGAAAGTCATGTGATAGGGGGTCCAGAGAATCTTGTCTGTGTAGATAGGACTGGCGTGCCCAAGAGACAGTGGGCTAGCAGTTGGAGATTATTGCACCTGGAGGTCAATGAGATGCTGTGATCCGTAGCGATCTGTTCTGTGACTCCTGGATTTTCTGAACTTTACAAATGAGTTGGATGAGGAAATGGATAGACATAGTAAACAGGCAAGACATGGATGCTGTTATGGATCATGTGGTGGGTTATCTCAAGTTACAAACTGGGCATTGATAGATGCAGAGCTGGGTTGAGAAATGGCAGGTCAAGTTGAGTATGGGAAGAGTGAAGAATTACACTTTGAAAGGCCGTATTTGATTGCAGAATCCATGGTTAATGACAGTTTACTGTAATTGAAAATATTGAAGAGCAGAAGCACTTTCAACGTTGACGTCCATTATCCCTTAATGTTTCCGCGCCATTAAATAGAATGGTTCAGAGTGTCTATGGATGGTTTAGGATAAACCGCCTGGGGAACGAGTTCAATAGCCGCGAGGTAATGTTGCAGCTCTATAAAACTCGAGTTAAACCACACTGGGAAATTGTGCTACACCCCAGATTGGAAACATCTGAAAAGAGGAGGGAATTTTAAAGCGATTTTTTGGTAATGTATAGGGGCTGCCAAAAGTGTGTTTTTACGCATAGTAGTGAGTGTGTGAAACGCAGTATCAATGGTGGTAGTATAGACACATGCATTAGGATCAATTCAGAGATTTTCTTAGCACACGGATAACGGAGCAATAGACGGCTTTGTCGGAGAACAAGTTTAGAGGCGCTAAAACATCAAGGACCAAAGGGGCTACAAAAACCTGCACTGTTCAGTGTTTTCTTATCTATGTACAGGATAAACTAGGATGGTCCGCACAGTTTATAATAGGGAGGATCATGCCTGGGCAATGTTTCAGGAGGTCAGGGTAGGGACAGAGATCAGTGACCACACCGGGGTCGTGGAGACATTACAGGAGCCGAAGGAAGCTGTTCAAAACCGTTCCTTCCCTTGAAAGAGCAAAGTGAGGAGAGTTTCTTCTCTTTCTCGCCGCTTCGCTCCCCGCCCGACCGTGCATGAGCACAAGGCTGGTACTGTAACGTCTCTGATTCATTAACTAACGCAATCACGGACAGAGCATTCGGATGCCACTTACCTTGACGGCTTCGTGCTGAAGTAATACGATAACCTGACGGAGAGGGTGGAAAAATAAGAAAAAATAATTAATGCTCCGACATCGTGAAGTTAATTGTCACCCACAATCCACATCTCACTGACACTCAACACTGATCCCTTCCCGATATGCTCAGAGGCAGCACCGGGACATCAAACTACCTTCCCTTTGGACACGTTGACCCTCCAGCTTCAACATCAAGTTCAAATTTTCCACCAAACTCCTTTCCTCCGTTTGCTCCAAACCGTGGAGCCCTACTGCGGTTCGCTGGGGCACCGGCCCAGCTTATCTCCCCTCTCACACAGACACACACAATGCAGCAGTCACACTTTATCAGTTCTTGGAGGAGTAGCGTGACGACGGAGGCTTCTGGAATAGAAAGCGTACGATCACACTGACTGGTTTGCACTACAGGCTCTGCAATAGCTGCTAGAACATTAATGAACAGCCATGTAATGTGAATAACAACATGTGTAAAATTACAAGTTTGATCTCATGGGGATCTTCATCTTCCCCGATACAAAAATGTACATTCTCAGTGCGAGTAATAGACGGGGAGAATGTATTAAATGTATCCAGGATGCTTTATTAAATCCAAACGTGCACACTCCAGCGAGAGGAGGTGCTGGAGTGAAAAAGCAAACGTATGTAAAGCTCCCTAAATTCGGATCAAACGGTAGAAATCGAGAGTATAACGAAGCCAGTAAAGAACGAAAAATGCGAACGAGGAAAACCAAAAGGGGACGTGAAAAGTCCCTGGCAAGCAGGATTAAAGCGAATTTAATTAAGCAGTATTCAATAGAAACATCAACAGCAAATGACTAACTATGGACAGTGTATAATCATTTCACTTTGGGGAGCTAGGGAAGGCTATGTTTGCTTCAATGCGGAAAATGTAAGTGACGTATTCACTGAGTATTTTGCTTCCGTATTTATCAAGGTAAAAGACATGGAGGAGCAACAGATCGGAGCTCAGTGTATAAATATGTTAGGTGTTTAGAGGTGAAGTAGGAGAAGGAAGTGTTGGGCCTCCGAATGAGTTTTCAGGTGGATAAGTCTCCAGGACCTGATGGAATTTCCACAGGTTAGAGAAGGAAGAAAGAGACGGAATTGCACGGTCCTTGGCAAATATTTCCTCCCTAGCCACGTGAGAGATCCTAGAGGACTGAATACTGGCTAACATTTTACATCTACATGAAAAGGGGAAAAAAGAGAAATGCTGGAAACTATTTACACGTCAGTCTCACGTTAGTTTCTTACAAGAGAGAATTAGTTGCTGAAGGGCCTTTTTGAATCTGGAGTTCTAATTAGTGAAGCTCAGCAGGGATCTGGGCTGGGACCCCTTCTGTTCGTGATGTGAATAAATAAGCGGGATGCAAATGTCGACAGATTTGTTAGTAAGTTTTTGGATGATACCTAGATTTGTGGAGTTGTGGATAGTTTAGAAAAAACTTGCAAAACGTACAGCACAACATAGATCAGTTGCAGATATAGACAGAAAAATGGTAGAAGGAGTTTAACCCCGATGAATTTGGAATGTTGCACCTTGGTCGGGCAAATGCGAGGAGCAAGTACTCTGCTATTGAAAAAAACCCTTAATTATTTTGCTGCTTAGAGAGATCTTGAAGTCCAAGTACATAGCACCTCGGAAACAGTTACAAAGGTCGATAAGGCGGTGAAGGAAGCTTATGCAATGTTTGCTTTCATTATTTAAGATATTTAGTACAAATGGCAATAGGTTATGTTGTAAATTTATGAAAATCTAGATTATTGCATATAATTCTAGTCATGCCACCGTAGGAAGGATGTTGAGGGTTTGGGTAGAGAGCAGAAGAGGATTATCAGGATGCTGCCTGGTTTAGAAGCCATGTGCTAACATTAGACACGACAACTTTTGTTTGCTTTGGAGCGAAGGAAGCTGACTGGGAATTGTGAGAGGCGCAGATAGAGTACACAGGTAGTTTCTTTTTCCCAGGGTATATATATCTAATAACAGAGGTCATGGATTGTAGATGAGAGAGGGTATGTTCGAAGGCGATGTGAGGGGTAACTTTTAATCCAGAGAGTGGTGAATGTTTGGACTGTGCTGTCTGGCGTGGTGGTAGAGGCAAATACATCAGAGGTTTTAGGAGATGGTAAGATAGGAAACCCTGTGATTGTGAGGAAGACGGAAGAATATGGGCATTGTGTAAGTAAGAGGGATTCGTTTGGCGGGGGGTGGGGTTCATTTACTTTCCAGTTCGGCACAATATTGTTGACCGAAGGGCCTGTTCCAATGCTGTATTCTTCTATGTTCTTTGTTCTCTCCCTCCCACCCTTCCGGCAGCATGAAAGCACACCCAATGTTGCGACGGGCGTGGTTCATTTAACGCCTCCAGACAAACACAGCTTTCGAATTCCACTTACCAGCCGATATTGACTTGTTTTACCCAGAACCATCTCCTATTTGAAGAATATGAAGAAGATACAAAAGTTGGTTATGTGAAAAACTCTCTGAGAAACGGTGCAATATTCACTCAGCCTTCTCTTTGTGCGCACTATGGGTTGAGGTGCTATTTTAAGTGGGACGGTACAGAGGGTCCATATGTTACCGACACTCAGCACTAAAGTGACGTGAGGGACTGTAGGATGTGTGAGGCCAAACAGATTGTAAGCATTTTCGTAACACTGTGCATATATTGTTATTACGTTTTCTTTATTTCCATAATTCATTGTGAGTTATATATAGGAGGTACCTGAATGGCATACGCCATTATGGCAATACGTTATATGTGAGTACCTCACGAATAGAACAATAAGTAGACAAGTTACCCCGGACATCTCTGTATTTCATTGGATTATTTTCCAGAGTTAGTGAACATAACGGCACGGGAAACAAAGGCGTCAATGTTTTGGGCAGAGTGGGGGAAGGATATCCTGGGTCAGATCTCCTTGTTCTCATAAAACAGGACAAAAGTGTGAGCACATTTCCCGTATAGTATCTGCAGGGACTGGGAGTGTTGGCTCTAATAACCAGGCGAGACTATAGCTGCGCGACGTGTGCAGACAAGGGGAGCACAACATTTCCAAGAAGACCATATTTTAAGGTATAAGGAGAACAAACGAGAGATTTCAGGGCATATTGGACCAATTGAAAGTGACTCTCCACCTCATATTCTCGATATTGATATTTATTGCTTATTCAGCTATTATTATTATTTCTTATTTTCCATTTTGCCTTCCAATACTTTGTTGTATCTGGTACATTGGTCGCCAATACCATAAAATCAGAAGAGCTTAGGATCATAAGACATAGGAGAAGGATGCGGCTATTTGGCACATGAAGTCTGCTGCACTATTTTATCATAGCTGATCCATTTTTTCCCCTCTCAGTCACAATCTCCTGCCTTCTCAAATATCCTTTCATGTCCTGACTAATCAGGGTTCAATCAAGCTGTGCCTAAAATATACTAAATAACTTGGCCCCACAGCTGCCCGTGGCAACAATTTCCACATATTTACAATTGTCTAGCTGAAGACATTCCGCCACATCCCCTTTCTAAAGGACATCCCTCTATTCTCCTGTTGGCTCTGGCCTCAGATTCCCGCACAATGGGATGCAAGCCTTCCAGAGTTTCCCTATCAAAGCCATTCAGCGTTGCAAGGGCTTGAATTCTAGACAGTAGAGGCCGAGAGCCATCCAATCTTCTTCATATGATAATCCTTCCAATCCTGGACTTATTTTCCTGAACCTCATACATCCTCTGAATTTTCAAAAATGTCAGCACATCCTTTCTTTGAAAAGGGGCCCGAAACTGTATACAATCTCTAAGTGAGTTCTCATCTCTGCTGTATAAAGCCTTAATAATACGTCTTTGCTTTCTTTTATTCTACTCCTCTGGAAATAGATGCCTAACATCGTATTTGCCTTCCTCACCACCGATTCAGCCGGGAAACTTAACTTCACATTCTTGCCCGAGGGCACCCGAAATCATGTGCTCCTCAGATTTTTGGTTTTGTTTCTGCGCTTGGAAGATAATCTGCCCTTTTATTTCTTCTGCCAATTTCCTGACTATCAACCTTCTGAAAAGTACTCCATCTGCCACTTCTTTGTGCATTTCCCTACTCTGTCTAGGTCTGTCTGTGGGGTCTCATCCTCCTCCAAACTTTCTGAAACTTCACCTATTTTCGTATCATCTGCAAATTTTCCACGAAAGAAGATGACAGTTTCCTCATCCAAAATCATTGACATGTAACGTAAGAAAGAAGCTGTCCTAACCCAGATCCCTGAGGGCAACCCGAGTCACCGGCAGCCAAACAGAAAAGTCTCCCTTCTTTCCCACAATTTGCCTTCTGCAAATCAATGCTAGTGTAGTTTTTGTAATACCATGGACTCTTACATTATTATGCAACCTCACGAGCGGTACTTTCTGAAGATTCATGTACACAACATACCGTTTTTCTATCCTGCTTGTTAGTTTCTCAAATTATTCCAACAGATTTTCAGGCAAGAGGTTCCGTTGAGGAAACCATGCTGACAAGTGACTATTTTACATGCGCCTCCAAAACGCCAAACCACATCCTTATCAACTTACTCCAACATTTTACCAACCACTGATGTCTAACGAACTTTCCTACAATTTCGTTAGTTGTGCCTCTCCTGCTTCTTGACGAGGGGCATGACATTTGCAATTTTCCATTCCTTCGCAACAGTGCCAGGATTTCTTTCTTGAAACATCCCAACTAATGCCTCTACCATCTCTTCAGTCACCTTCTCAGAAGCCTGGAATGTATGCCATCCTGTCCAGGAGACATCCACATTAGACCTTTCAGTTTCCAAGAACTTTCTCCCTTGAAATGGCAACTTCTGACATTTCTGCCCACAGAGACTCTCTATCTGCTCGAGTTTCCATAGTAACGTTTGATGCAAAATATATATTCAGTTCGTCCGCCATTTCATTGTCTCCTATTACTAGCTCTCCAGTATCATTTCCCAACAGTCCGATATCCACTCACATCTCTCTTGTACACATGATGTATCTGAACAAACCTTTGACATCGTCTTTAATATTATTTAGTAGTTTGCTACGCATTCCATATTTTCCTTTTTAATAACTTTTTATTTCTCTTCTGTTGTTTTTTTTAAAAAGGCTTCCCCATCCTCTAACTTCGCACTAATTGCTTTTGTGCTAGTTTTGACATCTCTTTTCAGCCAACGTTATGACGCATGTCCTTTATAAGGCTTCTTCCACTTGTGGTTGTATACATTCACGCCTTCCTGATTGTTTCCAGAAATTCCAGCATTGATTCTGTGTCTCCAGCCATCCCAGTGGTCTTTTCCAACTAATTTTAGTAAACTCCTTTCTCATGCCACTGCAATTCCCTTTACTCCACTGTAATGATGATACATTTGACTCTAGCTTCTCCGTCTCAAATGCCAGTGTAAATTCTATTATAGTATGATCACTTTCCCCATGACGGCTATTACCTTAAACTCTCTGATCTAAAGAGCAATCTTGTAGCCATTCTAGAAATGTCCACTCTAGGATCCTGCACCAAAATGATTTTCCCAATCTATCTGCATATTGAAATCCCCTATGACTATTCTAACATTCCATGTTTTGGATGCATTTTTATCCCGTTTTCCTTTGTAGACCATATCCTTACCGCCCAAGAGACAGTTTGTATCGAAAGGGCTTGCCAGTCTGTATATCAGCTTTTTTTTTTTACCCTTGCTGTTCCTTAGATTTACCCACAACGAATCAAAACATTCAGACCCTTTGGTAACCCTTTCTAATTAGTCGATTTGAGTTTTTATCAGCAGAGGTATGCCACCCCCTGTGCCTACCTGTCTGTCGTTTCGATACAACCTGTGTCTTGGATGGTAAGCTCCAAGCTGTCATCTTTCAAAAAAAGATTTAGTGATGCCATAACGTCATACGCGTCAACTGTGACACAAGACCATCTCACCTATTCCGTATATCACCTTCAATACCGAACTCACCCTTTTACAAACGTTTGTGCATTGCAACTCACGTTGCCAACTGCCATTCTGTCGCATCGTCAGAGCGCTCCGTGCTCGCAGTCTCACTGCATACTGTCTCTGTCTGGAAACCAAATACCTCATGTTCGGCACTCGCACTCTGGCTGCCATTTCTTTGCCAAATTAGCTGAAACCGTTCATAAATCTGAAGGACTGACTCCTACACCAATTCCGCAGCCACGCATTCACCTGTCAAGTCATCGTATTCTTCCCCCACTGGCGATATCGAGACATTAATCACGCTATTACTATCCTGCAGGTCATTTTTTCAGCTTTTTATCCAGCTCCCTCAATTCTCTCTTCAGGACCTCCTCACTTGTTATAACTACGTTATTGGTGCCAGAATGCTGACCTTCACCCCGCAGAATGTCTTGGACCTGATCAGAAACATCTCTGATCCTGTCAGCAGGGAGGAAACATACCATCCGAGTCTGGCTATCGCGCCCACACAATCTTGTCTCTGTTCCTCCGACTATGGATTCTCCTATCACCACTGCAGTCTCCTCAGCTCTCTTATTCTCTGAGCCACAGCACCAAATACAGCGCCAAGGGCCGGTCAGTGCTGCTCGTCCATGCTCTCAACAGCATCCAAGTTGGTATACTGTTCATTAGGGGAAGCGACGACACTTCCTTTCCTTCTCCTGACAGTCTCCTAGTTGCCTTTCTCCTGCAACCTCAGGGTGATAAACTGCCTATAGATCCTAGCTATCAGCTTCCCATTCTCAAGTTTGAGTCAAAGGTCATAGACCGGCAGCTCCAGTTCCTTATGACACTGCGGATCTGCAGCTCGGTTCTCCTGGTGCAGATGTGCACCGGGAGACTGGGGATCTCCCAGAGTTTCCATCTCGCACATACCGTACGAAACACTGCCGTGCAGCCATTCCCGCTATTGTTCCATAACAGACGGGAAATCAAGAATTAAGTATCAAAGAGAATCTTGCGAACAAGAGGAAGGTTCTGGAATCCAAGAAACACACAGAATACTGGACGAATTCAGGAGAGGAGGCAGCATCTATACCAAAAAACGTGCTCTCGAAGCTTCAGGCTGAAACACTTCGGCAGCACTGGAGGAAAAAAAAAACTGAGCACTAGATGGAAAAGGTGTGTTGCGGGGAGTGAAGGACAGAAACACAATGTGATAAGTGAAACAAGGGGGAAGAGTGAAGTGCAGAGCTGGGAAGTTGATTGGTGAAAGAGAAATAAAGCCATTGGGGAATGAAGGTGGTGGAGGGGTGATTTGTAGCTCCAGAGAGAGGCGACGTGCGGCAAAGGACATAAGTTGCGAGAAGGAAAAGGGCATTGGAAGTGGTAACGAAACCATTTTAAAATCACCATATTAACAGCGGAGGTGGTGAGGCGATACATTCTGAAAGTTACAGGCTTGTGACCCTTATTTCAGTCGTTGGTAAAATGTTGGATGCTGCTATTACGAGTGCGCTTTTGATGTACTTGGACTCACGTTATGTGTTAGGCTCAATTCAGCATAGTTTCCTTCAGGGGAATAATGACTGAAAAATCTGTTAGTATTTTTTGAGGAAATAAAGGAAGGCTTGATCATAAGACAAGAAAAACATAAACATATAAGACACATGAGCAGACTTTGGCCACTCACCGAGTCTGATCCACCATTCCATAACGGCTGATCCCGGACCACACTCACCCCATAAACCGGCCTTCTCAATATCCTTTGATGCTCTCACTAATTAGGGAAAGATCAACTTTCGCATGAAAATGCGCAAGAACTTACCCATATTGTGTTCTTTGGGTTTGTCTGGCAGTTTCCCGTTGCAATAGCTATAGCACTCATGCCTGCTCCTTGGCGCTCACGGACCACTGGAACATTGCTGGTGTCTTCGTCAATGAAGCGGATGTAAACCCAAATTCAGTCCGTCTGCCATTGGTTTGCCTTCCATTTCTACATCACCAGCATAATTTTCCAGTGGCCCACTACCAACTCTCAGCTCCCTTTTACTCAAGATAATTGGAAAAAAAAAAGAACTTTTGATATCCTACAATATATTATCGGCTACTCTGCAGTCAAATTTCATCTTTTCCCTTCTCATCACTTTTTAGTTGCCTTTTGCTGGATATTTAAATAAGAAACTTACCAAACATCCAACTTCCCGCTCACTTTCGCTACCTTATATGTGCTTCCTTTTTTTTAATACAATCCTTACCGCCGTTTGTCAGCCACGGTTGCCTATCTCTGCCGCTTGACAACACTTTCCTCTGCGGCACATATCTATCCTGCGCCTTGTGAATCATTTCCAGTAATTCAGACAACCGCTCTGTTGTCGACCCCGCCAGTATCCTCCTCCAATCCACCTCAGCAAAGTCTTTCCTCCTGCCCCTGTATTGCGATATTGATTCATGTGAGTCATGCTACTCCCTCTCAAATTGCAGAATTAATTTAATCATATTATGGTCACTGCCTCCTAAAGGTACTTTACATTAAGCTCCCGAATGCGACCTGTGTTATTACAGAACAACCAATCCAAGATTGTCTTTCCCCGACTAAACTTGAGCACAGGCCGCGCGAAAAAGCCATCTTGTAGGCGATCAACAAATTCCCTGTGTTGCAATCCGACACCAATCTTTTTATTTCCACAATCCCCTTGCAGATTGCAGTCCTGCATCACAAATGTGTCATTACAATTCTTACATACCTTTTCTGGCTCATTTTGCAATCTGAAGCACACATCTTGGCTACTAATTTGAGGCCTATATATGATTCCCACAATATTTTTTCCCAGTTTCAGTTTCTTCACTCCAGCTACAACGGTTCAACACACTTTGACGCTATGTCACCTCTTTATAATGATGTAACACCGTCTGAAAGCAACAGATCCACAACATCGCCGATACCTTCCTTTCAGTACACAGTATATCATTTGATGTTAAGCTCCTAGCTATGCTCTTTTTCCGCCACGACTTACATATTACATCCCTAATTGCGCCACGAGTTCGTCCACCTTATTTTGATTGCAACGTGCAATACGTACAGCACCTTCAGTTCAGCAGTTTTAGTCCTTTTGAATTTTGCCTCTGTGGCAGAATTTAACTCTTTGTTCTGTCTACATTTCTACCCAATCATTAACTTCTCCTCCATTACATGCCCGTTAAACCCATCATCTGTATATAAACCCGCGGGATCATGCTCAACAATACATCTTGCTTTCCGTTACACTGCCATGTTGTTTCACACCACTTTCGACAGCTCTACAAAATCTGAGAAAGTCAATTGCTGTTGCTTTCTTAGATTTTCAGAAGGCCTTTCACAAGGTGCCGCACATGAGGCTGCTAAACGAGCTAAGGTCACATGGTATTACTGGAGCACTCCCAACCCTTCCGTCAGCTTGAGCCCCCACCCAATACAGCAGCTCTTTTGGCTCACTTATCGCCCCGCGCACAGTCACAATCTTCAATATCCACTTACCTGTAATAAGACGCTTCCTGAGATGAAGGAATTCCTTCTACGTCGTACCTGTGTTCAAAAATAGAAATAATTATATCCCGGCTCATCAAACCATTATTTCGTTCGTTTCCCGATCCTGCGTGAGCGTCCTACTGGTGTGATTCGCTTTAAAAACTTTCGAGCATGTCAGTTTGAAAATAAATGAGTTTGAAGAATGTGAGGAAAACAAAGAATTAGAGGACGTGCCAGCAAAGCAGGATGTTCAGCGACGCAACACTACGACGGGTAGGGTGCAGAGAGGCGAGTTCGGAGCTGGTGCAGAGAGAGGAGCTCGGAGATATTCCAGAACTCGGGTGATTATTAAACAGGGCAAAAGGCTGAGCACATGAACTGGGTTGAAGAGCTGGCCGTGAATGATCACGTGAGATCTCAGCACCTCACTTTGTGCAATTTAGACGGACAAAGAAAAATAACCCTGGAAAAACTCTTTTGTGCATAAGGAAACAATAAGCGATAGGGGAGAAGGGACAAAACATTCAAATTGAACATAATGCTGGAGAGGTTTGAATATGATTCAGGGAAATGATCTATGATCGCAATAAATACTTTGCATCCGTTTTCACTGCAGAAGGCACCAGTAACTTGACCAATTTTCAAGGGGAATGCATTGTGTGGCCTTTCAATCAACAGAGGTGGATTCATTAGAAAAGGCAGAAAATTCAAATTCAGGTGTCACGACAGATCCTTTGAGTGTGCTCGGCTTTAAATAGTGCCAGTCTAAGATCCCCAGGCTCAGGCGAGGGCAAAGCATCTGAAAACTTTATCATTGTGTTCCTATTTCTCCATTCTGTTGGCGAGAATTACTACATGGGCAGTGTTCTGTGTTTGCGATGCGGGAAATTAGAAACACCAGGATAATCAAGTCTGCCCCAGTGCACCGAGCTGCAGCTTCTGAGGGAAAGTTTGACGGAACTGGAGCAGCAGTTAATGATCCACAACTCATTCGGTAGAGATGTCTCAGCTCGGGTGCAAGGGATCTCCGAGGGCAAGCGTGAGCAACAATGATAAGGTGAGGAGGTCCAGAGAGAGTTTCTAGGGAGCTCGATATAAAGCTGACAAACCGAATCTCCAGGGCTGCAATCCCTGCACAATCCAGTGCGTGAATAGAGATAGCTTTTCATCAGTGCGACTGAGACTTTGATTGTAGAGTTTCTCGTCAGTTGTTTATGTTTTCGGAATCGAGGAGCGACCAATCAGCAAGCGGTAGTGCGTAAGCAGTGATACTTTTCAGTCAGGGACAGGCAAAAGATTAAAAATGAACATATTTTCCAGCCATTTTTTTCCTGAGGACAGGGGTGCAGGAAAAGAGTTTTTATTTAATCCGGTGACGATTCAGATTTTGAGGGAAGTCTGTCTTTTTTTTTTCAGGCTTTTTATCTGATTTTAGGAGCAACCACTCAGAAAGTGGGATTCATTGGAGAAGGCCCAGAAGACGACGTGATCGGTCGGAGCTACCGGTTTGGAGAACTAAGCGCACCAACAAGTTTGCGTGTAGCACAACAGTGGTTGATCTCCCCTAGGGAACTAATATCCTGGAGGGGCGGTTTGCGAAGGCTACTGGGGACAGTTTAAGTTAGAATTGCTGGTGGGTGGGAACAGAACTAAAGGGATGAATAAAAGGGAGGTTGGCTCACCAATACAGAAAGCTTGGAGAGTGTGTGAAAGGGAGGATAGGCCGGTGATAGAGAAGGAACACGCTCAGACCGATGGTTTGAGATGTGTCTATTTTACTGCGAGGAGGATTATGAATAAAGCGGATGAGCTTAGAGCATGGATCAGCACTTGAGCTATGCTGTTGTGGCCATTATACAGACTTGGATGGTTCAGGAGCAGGAATGGTTACTTCAAGTGCCAGGCTTTAGATGTTTCAGAAAGGACAGGGAGAGAGGCAAAAGAGGTAGAGGCGTGAAAATATTGATCAGAGATAGACTCACGGCTGCAGAAAAGGGGGAATTCAGGGAGGGGTTGACAACGGAGTCTCTGTGGTTGGAGGTTATGAATTGTAAGGGGTCAATAACTCTACTGATGTCATGGTCCGGATCGGGGTCCCTTTAAATTTACTTTGTTTACGTTACGATCCGGACCGCGGACTCCGTGTTTCCCTTTGGTTCCCAGTTTTCCCGTGTCCCTCAGGCTTGGTGATACGAGGCAATTTACTCTCGGCTGAACCGGCAGTTTATAGTCTCCGGCTTTCTGCCGTTCGTGCGAGAGCGTTTGCAAAGCCACTAAAGGTACGGCGCGCCAACGTCATCTGGCCGGAGCAAGCTTAGTCTCCGCCCGAAGCGAGTGCCAGTAAGTCGCCTTTCCTCACCGGAGCAACCCTGTCAAGTTACCTCGCCAAAGCGAGCCTGCAAAGTTTCCTCACCGAGGCGGATCAGTCCCTTAACCCGCCGGAGGGAATCAAGAGCCGCTGTCTTCTGTTCCCGGGCCGAGTCTAGAGCTCGCCGCTACCCAGAGGCTCCAAGTACCACGTCCTGGCCCTGGCGGCATACAAGCACCACGTCCTGGCCCTGGCGGCATACAAGCACCAAGTCCTGGCACAGGCGGCATCCAAGCAGCAAGTCAAGTCCTGGTCCTCGCGGCATCCAAGTAGCAAGTCAAGTCCTGTCCCTGTCGGCATGCAAGTACCACGTCCTGGCCCTGGCGGCATACAAGTACCAAGTCCTGGCCCTGGTGGCATCCAAGTACCAAATCAAGTCCTTTCCCTGGCAGCATCCGAGTCTCATGTCAAGTCCTTGCCCTGGTGGTCTGTGATTCCGAGTCCTAACCCAAACCCTTAGTCCCGACCTGCTAGACTCAAGAGCCAAGACCCCAGCCTGCTAACCTCTCAAGATGTTTCTTGCATTTGGGTCCACCCTCGTTCCCAACGCCCCCCATTGTGACAACTGGATGTTTTTTATAGACGACCCAATAGTCGCAGGGACATCGTGGAGCAGGTAGGGGACAGATTCTGAGAAGGAGTAATAATAACAGGGTTGTTGTGGTGGGAGATCTTAAATTCCCAAATATTGATTGGCATCTACCGACAGTGAGGGGATTAGATGGTTTGGAGTTTGTTAGTTGTGTTCAGGAAGGTTTCTTGACAAAATAGGTCTCTAAGCCTACAAGAGGAGAGGCCGTGCTTGATCTGCTATTGGGAAATGAACCTGGTCAAGTGTCAGGTCTCCCAGCGGTTGACCATTTTGTAGATAGTAATCACAATTGTACCTAGTTTACCGTAGTATTGGAGAGGGAAAGGAAAACACACGTTAGGGAAACGTTTAATTGAAATAAGGGAAAACATGAGGCTATCGGGCAGGAACTTGGAAGCATAAATTGGAAACAGATATTCTCAGGGAAACGTGCGGAAGAAATGTAGAAAATGTTCAGGGGATATCTGCATGGGGTTCTGCATAGGTACGTTCCAATGAGAGAGGGAAAGGGTGGTAGTGTACAGAAACCGTGGTGTATAAAGGCTGTTGTTAATCTCGTCAAGAAGAAAAGAAGAGCTTACGAAAGGTTCAAAGAACTAGCTAATGGTAAAGATCTAGAAGATTATAAGGCTAGCAGGAAGGAGCTTAAGAAAGAAATTGGGAGACCCAGAAGGGGCCATGAGAGTGCTTTGGCGGACAGGATTGTGGAAAACCCCAAGTCATTCTGCAAGTATGCGAAGAGCAAGAGGATAACATATGAGATAACAGAACCAATCAAATGTGAGAGTGGTAAAGTGTGCATGGAACCGGAGGGCACTTAATGAATACTTTGCTTCAGTATTCATCAAGGAAAAAGGATCTTGACGATAGTAGGGATGATTTGCAGCGGGCTGATAAGCTTGGGCATGTAGATATTAAGGAGACGGGTGTACTAGCGCTTTTGGAAAGCATCAAGTTGGATAAGTCCCGCGGACCGGAAGAGATGTACCCAAGGCTACCGTGGGTAGCGAGAGAGAAGATTGTTGAGCCTCTACCGATGATCTTTGCATCATAAATGGGGATGGGAGAGGTTCCGGAAGATCGGAGGTTTACGATGTTTTCCTCTTATTGAAGAAATTGAGTAGGGATAGCCCGGGAAATTACTGACCATTGAATGTTACATCAGTGGTTGACACGTTGATCGAGAAAATCCTGAGAGTCAGGATTTACGAACATTTGGAGAGGCATAATATGATTAGAAATAGTCAGCATTGCTTTGTCATAGGCAGGTCGTGCCTTACGAGCCTCATTGAATATTTTTGAGGATGTGACTGAACACATTGATGAAGGAAGACCATAGATGTAGTGTATATGGATTTCACCAAGACATTTGATAAGGTACCACATGCAAGGTTTACTGAGAAAGTAAGGAGGCATAAGATCTAAGGGGACATTGCTTTGTCGTTCCAGAACTGGCTTGCCCAAAGAAGACAAAGAGTGGTTGTGGATGGGTCATGTTCTGCATGGAATTCGGTGCCTCAAGGATCTGTTCTGGGACCCTTACTCTTTGTGATTTTTATGAATGACCTAGATGAGGAAGTGGAGGGATGGGTTAGTAAGGTTGCAGATGACACAAATCTTGGATGTCTTGTGGATAGTGTGCAGGGCTATCTGAGGTTGCAGCGGGACATTAATAGGATAGAAAACTGGGCTGAGATGTGGCGTCCGGAGTTCAACCCAGATAAGTGTGAAATGGGTCATTTTGGTAGGTCAAATATGATGGCAGAATGTAGCTTTAATGGTAAGGCTCTAGGCTGTGTGGAGGATCAGAGGTTCCCTGGGGTCCGAGTCTATAGGACGCTCAAAGGAGCTGCGCAGGTTGACTCTGTGGTTAATAATGCGTACGGTGTTTTGGCCTTCATCAATCGTAGAATTGAAATTAGGAGACGAGAGGTAGTGTTATAAGACCCTGGTCAGACCCCATTTGGAGTATTGTGCTCAGTTCTGGTCGCCTCACTACAGGAAGGATATTGAAGCCATAGAAAGGGTGCAGAGGAGATACACAAGAATGTTGCCTGGATTGGGGAGCATGCCTTATGAGAATAGGTTGAGTGAACTCGGCCTTTTCTCCTTGGATCAACGGAGGATGAGAGGTGACCTGATAGAGGTGTATAAAATGATGAGAGCATTGATCGTCTGCATGGTAAGAGGCTTTTTTCCCAGGGCTGAAATGGTTGCTACAAGACGACACAGGTTTAAGCTGCTGGGGAGTAGGTACAGAGGAGATGGCAGGGGTAAGTTTTTCACCCAGAGAGTGGTGAATGCGTGGAATGGGCTGCCGGCAACGATGGTGGAGACGAATACAATAGGGTCTTTTAGGAGACTTTTGGACAGGGAATGGAGCTTAAAATAGGGGCTATAGGTAAGCCTAGTGATTTCTGAGGTAGGAACATGTTCGGCACAACTTTATGGGGCCAGATTGCTTGTATTCTGCTGTAGGTTATCGATGTTTCTATGTTTCTATGACTAAAGTGTGGATGGGAGATTCATCACTCAGTAGAACAGAAACCATATTTTGCTGTCGCGCTAGAGTCATCCGAATGGTATTTTCCCTTCCTGGTGTCACAATTAGGGATGTCTGGTGTCGAGTCTAAGGTATTCCCACGGGACTGGATTAGCAGCCAGTAGTCCTGTTGTACACCGACACCAATGACATAGGTAGACAAGGTGAAGAGGTCATGAAGAGAGTTTTTAGGCAGCTATGTAGGAAGCTGACAAACAGGACTTCAAGGGTGATCAGCTCTTGCTCCCTGTACCACGTGCCAGTGAAAGTAGGAACAGACTGATTTGGCAGGTGAATGTGTGGCTGAGGAACTGATGCAGCGGGCAGGGGTTAAAGTTATTGATCATTGGGATCTCTTCTGGGGAAGGCGTGACCCGTGCAATAGGGACGGTTGCACCTCAGCCTTAGGAATTCGAAAGTCCTTACGGGCAGGGTAAAAAAGTTAATACGGATATGTTTAAATTAGTTTAGCAGGGTGATGTGAATCGAAGTGACAGTGCCAAACATGAAGTAGTTGGTTTACAAACAGAAGCAGTGTGTAGTGAGACTGTTAGCAAGGAAATTATGATAATAGGGCAAAAATGCAGTCAACAGGATCAGCTGCAATGTAAAATTGAAAAGCGTGTCTATAGTACTGAGGTGTTACTCAACAAGGTAGATGAATTTGAAGTACGGTTACAGATTGTCGAGTATGATGTTGCAGGCATCACTGAATCGCGGCTGGAGAAAGATTGCAGCTGGGAACATAATGTCCAAAGGGTACACATTATATCAAAAGATAGGCAGGAAGACAGAGCGGTTGTCAATGCTCTGTTGGTAAACAAGGGAAATAAGATCATTAGAAAGATACGACACAGGTTCGGAAACTGTTTACTCATTATGGATAGAGCAAAGGAACAGCAAAGGTGAAAAGACTTCATTGGAGTTGTATACAGAGCCCCAAGCTGTCGTAAGGATGTAATCTACAAATTACAACGAGAGAGAAAAAAATCATGCCAAAAGCGCATATTCAATGAGTTTTTTTTAATGCAGGTAGATTGGGAATATCAGGTTGGTGCTGGAGTTCGAGAGGAGAATTTTGTGGAATGTTTAGAATTTGAATTATTAGAGCAGCTCCTGGTTGAGCAGACTAGGGGATCAGCTATTTTGGATTGGAAGTTGTGCAATGAATAGGTCTAAATTAGAGAGATTAAGGTGAAGGAATCCTATGGAACAATTGATCATAATATGATCGTATTTTCCCTGAAATCTGAAACAGAGAAGGTAAAGTCAGATGTATCACGACACAGAGGAGTATAGAGAAGTACAAAGGCAAGAGAGGGGAGTTGGCATGAATTGATTGGAAAAGAACATTGACAGTGAGGACGACAGAGCAGGAAAGACTGGAATTTCTGGAAGTAGTTCCGACGGCACAGGATATATGCATTCCCAAGAGTAGGATGTAGTCTAAAAGCAACATGACACAACCGTTACTACCAAGAGAAAGCAAAACCAACATAATAGCCAAACAGAGTATTAGTGGGAAATTCGACAAATGGGAAGCTTGATTATACCAACAGAACAAAAAAAATCTAATAACCACATTAAGACTGTAAAGATGGAATACGAAAGTGTACTAGCCAATCATCTTAAAGAGAATCGCAAAAGTTTATTCAGATACATAAAGTGTAAAATACAGTCAACAGTGGATATTGGACCGCTGTATAACGATGCCTTAGAGGTAGTTATTGGGGATAAGGAAATAGCGGGAAAACTGTATTTTTCACCCGTCTTCGTTGGATGTTCGAAATGTCAGCAGTCATGAAGTGTATGAAGTTACCATTAACAGAGGGAAAGTTCTTGGGAAACTAAGAAGGTCTGAGCGTAGACAAGGTACCAGGATCTGACGCCAAGGTTCTGAAAGACATCACTAAAGAGATTGTTTGTCGCATTATCAGTGACCTTTCAAGAAACAATAGATTCTGAAATGGGTCCAGAGCACTGCAGAATTGGAAATGTCACTCCACTCCTCAAGAGGAAGAAAGGAAATTATATGCCAGTTAAGCTGACCTCATTGAATGGGAAGATGCCGGAACCGATTGCAATGGATTCTTTCTTCTTTGATCAAGGTCTGAAGTAATCCGGGGAGAAGGCAGAAGATTGGGGCTGTGAGGAATATAAGATTTTCCATGATGATATAGTGAAGAAGACTCGATGGGCCAAATAACCCGGTTCTGCTAGTACGTCTTATGGTCTTCAGAGAACCTGAAACGTCCGAAGTTAGATCCGGAAGTTTAAAGATCTGAAGTTAAATGGAGAGACAGAAAAGTCTGCATATGTAGATTGGTCTGTTGACAGGCCTCAAGGTAGATCGGGAAGCTGACATGTTTGAAGTTAGATTGAGAGGTCAAAATGACTGAAGATAGATTGGGAGGTGAAAGGGTTTGAAGTTTGATATGGAAGCCGAACATAGGTTGGAAGCTGAATGGACTGAAGTTAGATCGGGAATCTGAAAGGCCTGAACGTAGATTCGGAGGCTGACTGGACTGGAGGTAGGTCGGGAGAATGAAATATCAGAAGGTCCATCCTTGAAGGTGAATATTGTCTCCCACGTGAGACCGCAGACAAAGAAAGTAACTGGGACTTATCTGATAGAAACGGAGACTTATCTGGTTAGCTGGCGGTTAATAGTGCTGCTCCTCAGGAAGTGGTGTTGGGATCGCGTCGTTACACGTAATATGTAAATAACTTGTATGAGTGAATAGCTGGCTTTGCTTCCACATTTGCATACCATACCAACATTAGTGGAGGGGGAGCCTCGTTTGAGGAAGCCGGAGGAATTCACAAGTACGAAAACGGATTGGGAAATTGGGCAAGGATTTGTCAGATGGAATTTAGTGTCAGGAAATTGATGGTGATGCACTTTGGTAGAATTACTAAAGGCGCAAATAACTTCCTTAACGGTGCGAAAATCCATTCATAAGATGTGCAAAGAGATGTTGGTGTTATCGTGTAGGATTCTCTAAAGGTTAGCATGCAGGTTCGGTTGATAGTAAGGATGGAAAATACTGGGTTAGCATTCATGTCGAGAGGATTAGAAAGTAAAAGCAAGGATGCAATGCTGAAGATTTATAAATCATTGGTCATACCACATTAAGCGTATTGCTTTGAGGGGTGGACCCCATATAGAGAACAGGGTGTGCTGAAGTTGGCGAGGGTGAGGAGGAGGATCATTAGAATGCTGTCGGAATGCAAGTGCTATCTTCAGAGAAGTGTTGGATGGTCAAGTCCTGTACTCACAGGAGGTTAGAAATATGAGCTGGGATCTCACGGAGTATTAAATGGCAGAGATATTGTGGACCAGATTGCAAAACCTAAGAATAGAGGAGTGTCCAATTAGACGAGATATGATGAAGCATTTCTTCAACCAGAGGGTGTTAAATCCAAGGAATTCATTGCCATAGGTGGACATGGAGTACATGTACTCGTGGACATTTAACATAGAAACATAGAAAACCTATAGTGCAATACAGACCCTTCGGCCCACAAAGTTGTGGAGAACGTGTCCCTACCTTAGAAGTTACCAGGGTTAACAGTAGCCCTCTATTTTTCTAAGCTCCATGTACCTATCCAGAAGTCTCTTAAAACATCCGATTCGTATCCACCTCCACCACTGTTGCCGCCAACCCATTTCATGCACTCACTGCGCTCTGCGTAAAAAATAAAAACTTATCCCCTGAAGTCTCCTCTGTACCTACTCCCAAGCACCGTAAACCTGTCCCCTCTTGTGGCAGCCATTTCAGCTCTGGGAAAAAGCCTCTGACTATCCACACGATCAATGCCTCTCATCATCTTACACACTTCTATCAGGTCACCTCTGATCCTCCGTCGCTCCAAGGAGAAAAGGCCGAGTATAAAGTGAAGGTTGATAGGCTCTTGTTCAGCAAAGATATCAAAGTTTACAGGAAGAAGGTAGTGGAATAGGATAGAAAGATAATAAACCAGCCATTATCGGTGGACAGAACCGAAGCGCTGAATGACACAAAAGCTCCCACATCTTCTGGTTATCGACGACAGATTAGATGTCATTTCGCCTATCTTAGTCACTGACAAAAGTTTATTGAGGATGACATTTCGAAGTACTTTGAATTCTCGAATCACAAAAATTGAAGTCAGCACAATTGTTCAGAACTCTGCCAGGAAAATTTGAGAAGCTCACCCTCCCTTCTGCCAAACGACGAGGAGAGAATGTTCTGTGCCCCGTTATGCATTAGCTGCACAACATACTCAACTATACGCCTCGGTGTGTGACCTACCTGTTGCAGAAAACTACGAAGAAGAAGGAGTTGTTGAAATTGGCTTTCTGCTCAGTGAGTGTAAGATTGAAGTGATTTGCCTGTTTCAGCAAACTCTGACGAATCCTACCGACAAAAACGTCCATTGTCGGGAAACGAGTTATAAATGCCTGCAAGATAAAAACATCGTAGAAATTGCAACAGAAAAATTCCGATACACACCCGTCTATCGACGCTGCACTGCCATTCAGTCAGATGTAAGGGTATATCAGAGATCCCCTCCGGTTTCTTTCACATACATCCCACTCTACTGAACGGCGACACGTTTCCTTCTCGCCTCTTCGGCATCCCGGGATATTCCAGATGAGACCGAACCCCCCAACGCCCCCACCATTCTGGTTCACTACAGCCACTGACCCTAGTCTGGCCACTGACTCGCCTTTGTTAAACCTGCCTGTTTAAAGAATTCCAACTAATTTGTCAGGTGTAATTTCCCCATAAGGTAACGGTGCTGAATTCGGCGTCCTTTATCGTTTGCCTTTCATTGAACCAAAATCCTTCCCCTTAATAATGAACAGCAAAAGCGTTATGTGGTGCAGAATTCCTCACCGGCCTGGAAAACATTGATTATCCCATACATGGGCCGACGCTAGCTTTCCTCGAACCCCAATCTTGTCCCTAACTTCAGTAGCGGAAACACATGCAATCAATTAACCATCATCCTACAGTGAAAGCATCCTCATCTAGTTCCCGACCACATTCCGCCCTCGGCCTGCGGGCCGGACACAATATAACGTCTGATCAGGTAGCAGATGGTCCTCACTTGTGGGTTTGTTGGTGTTGGAGGGTTTTCCCAATGTTCTTCGGGAAGCATCAAGTACATTGTAACCTTTCCATCTCTGGTGAGTGAAAGGAGAAATAGTCCATTGCTATGCATCAGATATCCTGGGGGGTGATAAAGAAAGTTGTAAATATGTATTCCTTTCACTAGAATCTCAAACAGGAATTTCAATAGAAAGCGGTAGCACAGTTCAGGCACTCCACCCTATCAACTTGTGACACCAGCTTCAATAAATTAAGAACCGTGTTGCCAGGTGACTTTGTTCCTCAGTGTCGTACTGCTCACTGTGTAAGACTTACGATGATTGGTCCTAATGACGTTGTAAAGATATTTCCCATGTAGGGAGAGTCTAGAATTACAGTGCACAACCTCATTAGAGGGGAGCGCTTTCAAAGCAGAGAGTAGGAGAGATTTCTTTAACTATAGGGTGGCGGATCTGTGAAATTTGTTACCAGCAGACTGTGGAGGTCAGCTGACGGGATGTATTTAAGGAAGAAATTAATAAGTTCTTGACTGGACATGACGTCAAAGGTTATGGGAAGAAGGCCGGGAACTGGTGTAGAGGAGGAGACAAATGAAAGGATCACCCATTCTTGAATAGCCGAGCAGATTCGATGGGCCACATAGCCTAATTCTGCTCCGATGCTTTGTGGTCTTCTGGTCTTATGTTATGGACATAATGAATCATGATTGAAAGAAGATGACAGCTGTGAACTAAATGTCCAAGTTACAGATTGTATCCAGAGGAGAGACAGAAACGCAGAGGGGGCAGCGAATATCTGCAAGTAGAATTGAAAGGAGTAACATATGGTCAGAAGGTGTTGAATCATTGTGGATAGAACTCAGGAACTGCAATGGTGAAAAATACCTGATGGGAGATGTACAAAGTCTCTACTGTCACTGTGGAAGACAGTAGCACTTTGCTGGATGCTCCATTTGTCAGGCGTCATGAGGTGCGTGAAGTTGCCATTGACAGAGAATAGGGTTTGGTGAAGCTGAAAATGCTGAAGGTATATAAATCGTCTAGACCAGATGGTGCATACTCTACGGTTCTGAAAAAGGTGGCTGAAGAGATTGTGGAGGAATTAGTAATGATATAGTACTAGAATAAGTAAAGTTTGCAATGGTTGCGGAAGACTGTAAAATGGCAAATCGTAACCACTCTTCAAAAAGGGAGAGAGAGGCTTAAGAAAGGAATCTGTAGGCGATTACTTTGACCTCAGGGCTTGACAAGACGTTGGAGTCGATTAATAAGGATAAGGTCTCTGGGTACTTTAAGGCACATGAAAAAAAAAACGCCTTAGTCAGAAAATAGTTTTCTCAATGGAAAATCTTGCCTAAAAATCTGTTGGATTCTTTGAACATAAAGAGATAAGAAATAGCAGCAGGTGTCGGCCTCTGATGGTCGAGCCCGCTCCGCCATTCAATGAGTTCATGGACTCATCTCCACCTACCTGTCTTTCTGCAATAACAATTAATTACTTGTTTTAAAGAATATTTACTGAGGTGGACTCCGCGCCTCCATTGTGCTGAGAATTCCACAGATTCTCCACTTTCTGGGAAAAACATTTCCTCTTCAGCCTGTTCTAAATTATTCCGACGAATTTGAGGCTATATCCCTTCGTTGTACTCTCGCTTATCAGTGCAAACAACCATCCCGCCTTTATCTTATAGAGCAACACACATAAAAGTTGCTGCGTTCACCAGCAACTTTTATGTGTGTTGCTTGAATTTCTAGCATCTGCAGAATTCCTGTTGTTTATCTTATAGAGGATTAATTTAGCCGCTTTTATAATTCCAGCTAGTAGAGTCCCAGGCAACTCAATCTCGTCTCATCGTCTCACCCCTCTCATCTCTGGATTCAATCTGTGGAATCTCCTCTGCAGGGCGCTCAACTCCAGTATATTCCTCCTCAAATAAGGAGACTAAACCTGCACACAGTACTCCAGGTGAAGCTGATCATACCCTGTACAGTTGCAGAATGGCCTCCTAGCTCTTAAATTGAATCCCTCTTGCAATGAAGACCAGCATTCCTTTTGCCTTCTTGATAGCCTGTTTCACCTGCACTCCAACCTTCTCTGATTCATGCCCGATCACTCCTAAGTCCCTCTGCACAGCAGCTTGCTGCATTTTTTTTTTACATTTAAATAATAATCTGCTCTTCTATTTTCCCTTGCAAATTGGATGACCTCGCATTTAGCAAAATTGTAGTCCGCCAGCCACCCTTGCCAACTCACATAAGCTATCTATATCTCTCTGCAGACTCTCCGTATCTTCTGCACAATTGTATTTTCCTCTCAGTGTAGTATTATCAACATACGTAGACACACTGCACTCGTTCCCCTCTTCCAGATCGCTAATGTACATCCTGAACAGTTGCGGACCCAGCACCGACCCCTGCGGCAAAATGCAAACAACTGATTGCCAAACAGAGTAATATCTACGTATACCGACTCTCTGTTTTCCTCTGAGTTAATCAATCCTCTATCCATGCTAATACAGCACCCCAACTCTATGCATCCTTATCCCATGTATGTCTTTCATGTTTTACCTTATTAAACGCCTTCCGGAACTCCTAGTAAATAACGTCCATCTGTCCCCCTCTATCCACTGGGCTCATTAAATTATGAAATAACTCCAGTAAGTTTCTCAAGCGAAGCCTACCTTGCCTGAATCCATGCCGCGTCTGCCTGATGGATCCATCTATTTCCAGATGTTTCGCTATTTCTTTGCTAATGATGGCTTCAAACATTTTCACAGCTACGGATGTTAATCTAACTGGCCTATAGTTACATGCCTTTTGCCTATATCCTTTTTTTTAATGGTGACGTGACATTTGCCGTCTTCCGTTTTACGGGGAGCTGCTCAGAGTCCAGTACATTTTGGTAAGCATCTACTATAACTTCTACCATTTTTTTCAGTTCCGAGGGACCCTGATCAAGTTTGTTCAGCACCACCTCTTTCTTGCTATCGGTTATATCGAGGTCCTTACCTCCTATCTCATCCATAACAGCTCTCTTTGGTATATTAGATGTGTGTTCAACGGTGAAGACAGGCACAGAATGGTCATTCCAAGCCTCGGGTATTTCCTGATTACCCGACATCAATTCCCCCTTCCCAACATCCAGGGGACATCCATTCACTTTAGCTAACCTTTTCCAATTTATAAAATTATCAAAAAAAAAACAACATTTTTTCTATCGCAAACACGAGGAAATCTACAGATGCTAGAATTTCAAGCAACACACATAAAAAATTCTGGTGAACGCAGCGGGCCAGGCAGCATCTATTGAAAGAGATACAATCGACGTTTCAGGCAGAGACCCTTCGTCAGGACTAACTGAAAGATGAGTGAGTAAGAGTAACACTCTTTCTGTTCTTTTGTTTTTCATTGTCTGGTATTGTGCAAGAAAACCATTAAGGTTGCACTCTGTGAAATCTTCCTCAGGACTGCCTCGCCCAATCACTTGCTCAATCTACGTGCAAGTAAAATACCCCCATGATAACTGCTGTCCGTTCTTACATGCCTCAGATATTTCTCTGTTTATTGCTCTGCCACTGTAATGTTATTATTCGGTGACCGACAGACAACTCCCACGAATGATTTTTTCCCTTTCTTAATCACTTCCCAGATGGATCCAATATTCTGCTCCTCAAATCTTGCATCGCCTCTCACTATAGCCCTGAACTCATCTTTGAATAGGAGCGCTATCCCATCTCCCGTACTTTTCTGTCTATCCATCCGTATTACCTTATATACTTGGATATTTAATACCCTATCCTCATCACCTTGCAACCGTCTCTGTGACAGACACTAAATAGTACCCCTTGGTTCTGTGCCGCAAGTTCATTGACCTTATTTCGAATACTGCGGGAATTCCAATGAATTGCCCTGACACTGATATTTTAATCATTTGCTCTTTTGTGCTTGACTGTTCGATACTCCATACTTTTCCCTTTTTTATCTTTTGCATTTACTTATTTTATCGACACTTTTCTTTTTATTACTTTATGCATACTTATCCAAATTGTTGAACGCACCCTCCTGCAATTTAGTTTAAAGCCATGTCCACAGCCCTGATTATGTATCCAGGTCACATCACGTTTCAGCTGGAGCCCGTCCCATAGGCACATCTCCATTCTTCCCCAATACTGGTGTCAATTTCCCATGAATTCAAACCCACTGCTCCCACACTAATCCTTGAACTGCGATCAGATCTTCTTGGTCCTATGCCAATTTGCATAAATAATTGAAAAATAATAAGCAGACTAGTCAAAGGAGAATTCGATGATGCAGTGTACATAGATTTTCTGAAGCCCTTTGACAAGATGCCACTTATGAGGCTGGTGAACAAACTACGAGTCCGTGGTATTACAGGAAACATTCTAGCATGGATAGAACAGTAGCTACTTGGTCGGACGCAAAGAGTGGGACTAAAGTAGCCGTTTCTTGTTGAATGCAGGCACCCAGTTGTGTTCCAATTGGGAGTCTATTGGGCTCGCTATTTTTTACATTTGGGATTTCATCTGGGGAATTAATGACCTGTAGAAAAGTGAAAAGTTGCACATGTCGCAGGAAGGGGCAATATTCTCGTGGACCCATTTGATGGAACTGTTCGGGAGGATTTAATCTAATTTGACAGCGTGTGGGACCTTGATGAATGGACTCACGGTAGGACGGATGTTTTTTTTTTAAGCGTGCTGTCAGACTCTTAGGAAGAGCAGCAGATGATAATCCAAAATTGCAGTCAGCAGGGTGAGCATCAGTGCATTAGGAATGCACAATCAAAAACGGTAACAAATACGGCACTCAAAGTGCTATATCTCAGTTCACGGAGTATAAGAAACAAGGTGGATGATATTGTTCCATAGTTGCTAATTGTCAGTTATGATGTTGTGGCCATCACTGAATCATGGCTGAAAGGTAGTTGTAGATGGGAGTTGAAAGTTCAAGGTTACACATAGTTTAGGAGGGATAGGAAGGGAGGCAGAGGGGCTTGCGTGGCCCCGCTGGTAAGAATGACATCAAATCAGTAGAAAGATGTGACATAGGATCGGAAGATATTCAAACATTACGGGTTGGGTTAAGGAATTGCAGGGGTAAAAGAACCCTTGCAATGTCTTAACTCAACCCGTAAGGATTCAATATCGTCCGATCGTATGTCACATCTTTGTAACTCAACCCGTAAGGAAGTTATACGCAGTAGCTGGGATGCAGATGACAGATTACGGCGGGAAATAGAAAAGTCATGTCAAATGGTCAATGTTATGATAGTCCTGGGAGATTTTAACATGCGGGACGATTGGCAAAATAGTTCGGAAAATAATTTCAACGAAGTCAGTTTGTTGAACGCTACGAGATGGCATTTTCAGAGCATCAACTTTACTGGATTGAGTGTTATGTAATGACACGGAGGCGACTCGGTACCTGAAAGTAAACGCCCCCTGAGGAGGCATTGATCAGAATGTGATTGAGTTCAACTTGAAATTTGATTGGGTACAGTATGTGTAAATCTGAGGTAGCAGTATTCACATGCTCCGGAAATACCGGCTGTGTGGTGAAAACGCACAATCAGATTCAGAAACATAATCAGGTTTATTATCACCATCATGTGACGTGAATTTTGTTAACTTAGCAGCAGCAGTTCAATGCAATACATAATCCAGCGGAGAGAGAGAAAATAATAGAAAATATATAATAATGAATAAAGAGGTAGATCAATTACGTAATTGAATAGATTTGTTTTAAAGTGCAAAAACAGAAATACTGTATATTAAAAAAGTAAGGTAGTGTCCAAAGCTTCAATGTCCATTTAGGAATCAGATGGCAGAGGGGAAGAAGCTGTTCCTGAATCGCTGAGTGTGTGTCTTCAGGCTTCTGTATCTCCTACCTGATGGTAACAGGGAGAAACGAGCATGCCCTGGGTGCTGGAGGTTTTCAATAATGGACGCTGCCTTCCTGAGACACCGCTCCCTAAAGATGCCCTTGGGTACTTTCTCGGCTAGTGCCGAATACGGAGCTGACTAAATTTACAACCTTCTACAGATTCTTTAGGTCCTGTCCAGTAGCCTCTTTCACTTCATTGATTGAAGAAGTTTGGTATGGGCTTAATCATAACGGCTTTTTGCACAGGCCCAATTGAGAGTATCCGGACTGGCGGTATCATTGCCAGGCATATGAAGGATGTAAGATATGTAAGAAATCAGCATTAATTGATGGTGGAGATTACTTTATGGACTATATGGCTCAAGACTGCTCCTATGTCTTATGGTCTATGGTCTAAGATAATTTTATAACTCCGTAAAACCCTGGTTTTACCGAACTTGTGTTCAGTTCATACTGCCACATTATACAAAGCTTTCAGGAGCACGCAGTGGGAATTTTCCAGGATGTTGCCTGGATGAGAGAGCATATCTTCTGAGCATACATAGAGCGAATTTGGGTTTTCCTCTTCAGAGTGAATGGGAATAAGGGACGACAGATAGAGGCGTAAATAGGGTATGCATGAAAGGGGATTGATGGAAAGCATAGGGCAGACGTTTCACACAGCCTGCCGGTGTGGTTGTAGGAGCAGATATGTTCTTCTACAACCACATATATCCCTAGTGCGCATGCACCGGTCGTGCATGCAGCCTGGTACAGCGGTTCCGATCTATTCTTACTTTCTTCTTCTTACTTTTTAAGTTACGTTATTTATTTTTTTTTCTCACCGTAACACATGGAAGCTGCACCCTCTCTAACATGCTGATAGAGAGAGTTTTATATGAGTTTTCTTTAGCGCTGGAAATGGTTACATCCCAACACGCGGGACAGAATCAAGGTCGCATTGTGTATTCCACGGACCAGCAAATACCGGCCGGTTTAGCGAGCAGAGCGGCGGTCACCCCTGCTGAAATCCGGAGGAAAACACACAGAGGATGCAGAGGGGGATCAGAAAGCCGAGGAAAGAAGACCGGGTCAAAGACAACAGAGACTTCTGGAGAAGAGGAGTTCGGTGGGTAACACCATTCCGCCTGACCGGAAGTGCACTGAGAGCGGTAAGCGTGAAGGAGTTGGGTGTTTACTGTTCTGGCTAACAACGGATGGTGCAATCCGGGGCGTATTACGATTGAGGAACGTGTTTGCAGACTGGATATTGGACTTTTTACTGTTGAACTTCGGCCACATTTCACCGTGATACAACACTTGGCGGCACGGGAGGTCGTTCCTGCCTGGGGCCATCGAACGTGCAGCTCCTCCCGTGGAGGGTCAGACACCCTGAGCCAAATAGACTGGTCCTGGACTTATTTTCCATCTGGCATAGTTTGCATTTTGTTGTTTGATTGTTGTTTTTTTTTTGTATTGCTATATTTACGCTCTATTCTTGGTTGGTGGGGCTGTAAAGAAACCAAATGTCCCTCGGGATTAATAAAGCATATCTATCTATCTATCTACCTGTCTATATATATTAGGGGGACTTAAGAGACTCTTAGATGGGCACATGCATGATAGAAAAGTTGGAGATTAAAATTCAAAGTTCAATGGAGGGCACGTATTGATGATGAGGCAGACAGTCTGCAGAGGGACTCAGGCAGATTGGGAGAATGAGTAAAGAACTGACAGAAAGAATGTAGCCGAGGAAATTATATGTTCATGCAGATGGACAGCATGGGTTATTTTCTCTAAGGGCCGAAAATTCAAAATTGAGCCCAGCTGCGTAATGATGACAGTAAAATTCCAGACCAACAGAAAGGCCAAAAGAAACTCTAAATTGTTCATAACTGGGAAAGGACTTATCTTCGAAAACGGGTAACACTGGATTTGTGGAAAGGGCCTTGGATACAGATTACAAACACGAGATAGAAAATGCATGCAATAAGGACAATGTTGCGATATTACGATGGGTATTTCAATTTCCAATTATCTTTTTTTTTCATTTAATGAGATTGGTGTTGGATCCCAAGAGAGGGAATTTGTACAATTCCTAGAAAATGGCTTTTTGGAGCATCTTTGTAAATAACACACTAGAGGAAAAGCAATTATGAATGGACCGGATGTACTGAACCAGATTTTGTACAGGGAACATAACGTAATGGAACGTTAAGGCGACATTGATCTTAATATGATGGAATACACGCTGCAGTTTGAAAGGCAGAAACTAAAGTTAGATATATCATTAACACAGTGAAGAGAAGGTAAATGCAGAGGCATGAGAGTTGAGATGGAAAACGTTGATCGGATGAGGACACTTGCAGGGATGACGGCAGAACAACAATGGTTTCTTGAGTGTATTTAAAGCGGAGGTTGCTAGATTTTTGAATATTCATGGAGTCAAAGGTTAAGGGGAGAACGCACGAGAATGGGTTTGAGATGGAAAATAAATCATCTACCTGATCTGTACAAGTTGAAAGCCTGACCCAGGATAAAGGTTTCTCCGTGCTCCTGTCAGTGACCTGTGAACCTGTTTGGGCGACTAGGGGGGGAGGAGGAGGAGGAGGAGGAGGAGGAGGAGGAGGAGGAGGAGGAGGAGGAGGAGGAGGAGGAGGAGGAGGAGGAGGAGAAGAAGAAGGAGAAGAAGAAGAAGAAGAAGAAGAAGAAGAAGAAGAAGAAGAAGAAGAAGAAGAAGAAGAAGAAGAAGGAGAAGAAGAAGAAGAAGAAGAAGAAGAAGAAGAAGAAGAAGAAGAAGAAGAAGAAGAAGAAGAAGAAGACTTTTGCCGAGCGTAATAAGGACTAGCACTAGGGAGCAGATGGGAGGGTTATTGGAGGGGTATATATGTGAAATATGATGCAGGTTCCTGTACGTGGAGAATGGTGGGTGTGTGGAACGCGCGGCCAAGGGCGTAGAATGAGACAGATACTTTCGGAGAATTGAAGAAACTCCAAAATGGGCACACGAATGAGAAATTAAAAGGGAGGCTACGCAGGACAGAGGGTTAAATTGATCTCACGCTGGATAAAATGTCAGGACATCATCATGCCCCGGAGGGTCTGTGCCACGTTGTACTCTTATGTTCGGTGATACTGTAATTTTCTCTTTATTAAACTGAAATTTATTCACGGCTGTGATTTCAATCCTCTCCGATTTTCTGATCTACCATAACCGTTCCACATTCACAAACACTCTGTTGGAATATGGTGCTACATCATGGATTATGGCTCAGGCCTTAACCTTCTGGAAAAAAAATGCCGCTGTTTTCAACTGATCGATTACTTGATAAAGACTTCCACATGACTGTGCAGGCACATCGCGAGGGGGAGCGGTATGCAGCTGCTCGCTGCCACATAGACTGGGTCCCCTGCAATGGTGAAGATGCAGAGCGGACAGCTGCGTAACAGCTGGGCTGTGACAGTCACCACTTCTTTCCTGACATCCCAACCCACCGACACTCCCAACCTACCTGCGGAGTTGCCCCGCATTGTATAGTCCATTAGGATGTGCATGGAAGTGTCAACTACGCGACTGATGCTAGTATCCACGTGTGTTCCAACCCAGACCGATTCCTTGTAACGCCGGATCTGTCGATATACAATGCTATTGTTACTGTGCGGAGTTGGAAGTCGGGGCTGGTGGTGTGGGGCTCGGAGAGGGGTGGGAAGCAAGATTAGCAGACAGTGAAGCGGGACCATAATCTCACGGTAAATAGTACAGCCACACGGCACTGACGAGGCGAAAGGCTCAACGTGCCACAAGTAACTCTGAGCAGGTACACCAGGTACTCCGCACCTGTGACATCGGTCTCTTTAAAAACGCAAACACCAGAAAATCTGCATATGCTGGAAATTCAAGCAGCACACACAAAATACTGGTGGAACGCAGCAGGCCAGGCAGCATCTATGACAGATACTGCCTGGCCTGCTGAGTTCCACCACCATTTTGTGTGTGTTGCATCAGTCTCTTCTGGGACTTCCGGCAGGGCGGTAGCGTAATGTAGCGACTAGCGTAGAGATTTATAGCTCTATGCACACGACCATCACTGCACTCCCGGCTGTAAAGAGTATCGCTGTTCTCTCTGTAATCGCGTGGGTTAGTTCGGGTGCTCCGGTGGGCCTTGTACATTCCGTGGACATACGTGTCAGGCTTAGAAATTTGTGGACCTCCGAAGGCGGCAGCAGAAGTGTGCCGATCCTTGCAAACTGCCCGCCACTCAACATTAGAATATATTGGGCGCCGATGCAAACGCCGGATTTACTGTATGTTTCAATATTTAATTTGGATTCGAAATTGGCTGTGTGGGAGAAGACAGAGAGTGGAAGTGGATGATCGCTTCGCAGACTGGAGACCTGTAACTAGTGGTGTGCCTTAGGGGTCTGTGCTGAGACCATTGTTATTCGTTTTCTGTATCAGTGATCTAGATTATAATGAATCAGCAAGTTTGCTGGTGACTCTAAGATTCGAGGCGTTGTGGACAGCGAGGAAGTCTTTCAAACTTGCAGAGGGATCAGGACCAACAGCAAAAATGGGCCAGAAAATGGCAGATGGAATTTAATGCAGACAAGTATGAGGTGTTGCATTTTGGAAGCACAAATCAAGGTAGGACATACACAGTAAATGATAGGGCACTGAGGAGTGCGGAGGAACAAAGCGATCTGGGAGTTCAGATACATGATTCCCTTAAAGTGGCGTCACAGGTCGACAGGGTAGTAAAGAAGGCTTTTGGCATCCTGTCATTCATAAGTCAAAGTATTGAATATAGGAGTTAGGATGTTTTGGTGAGGTTGTATAAGACATTGGTGAGGCCAAGTTTGGAGTATTCTGTGCAGTTATGGTCACCTAACAATAGGAAGGATATCAGTAAGATTGAAGGAGTGCAGAACAGGTTTACTAGGATATGCCGTGTCTTCAGGAGTTGAGTTAGAGGGAAAGATTGAACAGGTTAGGACTTTACTGCTTGGAGAGCAGAAGAATGAGGGGAGATTTGATAGAGGTTTACAAAATTATGAGGGGTATAGACAGAGTAAATGCGATTAGGGTCTTTCCACTTATATTAGGAGAGATAAATACGAGAGGACATGGCATTAGGGTGAAAGGGGAAAGGTTTTAAGAGAACATTAGGGGGGACGTCTTCACTCAGGGAGTGGTGGGAGTGTGGAACGAGCTGCCAGCTGACGTGGTAAATGCGGGCTCATTCTTAAGTTTGAAGAATAATTTGGACAGATACATGATCGAAGAGCTCTGGAGGGTTATGGACTGGATGCAGGTCAATGGGAGCAGCGCAATGAAGTTTCAGCACAGACTAGAACCATAGAACCATAAAACATTACAGTACAGAAACGGAACTTTTGGCCTTTCTTGGCTGTGCCGAACCATTTTTTTCTGCCTAGGTCCACTAACCTGCACCTGGACCATATCCCTCCATACACCTCTCATCCATGCACCTGTCCAAGTTTTTCTTAAATGTTCAAAGTGAGTCCGCATTTACCACTTCATCTGGCAGCTCATTCCACACTCCCACCACTCTCTGTGCGAAGAAGCCTCTCTTAATGTTCTCTTTAAACTTCTCCCCCTTCACTCTTAACCCATGTCCTGTGTTTTTTTTCTTTTTATTCTCCCCTAGCCTCAGTGGAAAAAAAACCTGCTTGCCTTCACTCTATCTATACCCATCATAATTTTATATACCTCTATCTATTCAACCTTTCTCTGTAACTCAGTTTCTCAAGTCCTGGCAACGTCCTTGTAAACCTTCACTGCACTCTTTCAATCTTATTTATATCCTTCCTGTAATGTAGTAACCAAAAGTGCACACAATACTCAAAATTCGGCCTCACCAATGCCTTGTGCAACTTCACTATAACATTCCAACTCTTATACTCAATACTTTGATTTATAAAGGGCAATGTACCAAAAGCTCTCTTTACAACCCTATCTACCCGTGACGCCACTTTTAGGAAATTTTGTATCTGTGTTCCCAGATCCCTCTGTTCTACTGCACTCCTCATTGCCCTAACATTTACCTTGTATGTTCTACCTTGGTTTGTCCTTCCAAAGTGCAATACCTCACACTTTTCTGTATTAAACTCCATCTGCCATTTTTTCAGCCCATTTTTCCAGCTGTCCCAAATCCCTCTGGACGTTTTGAAAACCTTCCTCACTGTGCACTACACCACCAATCTTTGTATCATCAGCGAACTTGCTGACCCAATTTACCCCATTATCATCCAGGTCATTGATATAGATAATAAATAACAATAGACCCAGCACTGATCCCTGAGTCACACTACTAGTCACAGGCCTCCACTCAGAGAAGCAATCCTCCACTACCACTCTCTGACTTCTTCCATTGAGTCAATGTCTAATCCAATTTACTACATTTCCATGTATACCTAGCGAATGTATCTTCCTAACTAACCTCCCATGCCAGACCTCGTCAAAGGTCATGTAGACAACATACACTTCCCTGGTAACCTCCTCGAAAAATTCCAACAGATTTGTTAAACATGACCTACCACGCACAAAGTCACGTTGACGCTCCCTGATAAGTCCCTGTCTACCCAAATACTTGTAGATCCTATCTCTTAGTACTCCTTCCAATAATTTACCTACTACCGGCCTATAATTTCCCGGATTATCTTTAGAGCATTTTTTAAACAGAGGAACCACATGAACTATCCTCAAATCCTTCGGCACCTCACCGGTAGATACCGATATTTTAAATATATCTGCCAGGGCCCCTGCAATTTCAACACTAGTCTCCTTCAAGGTCCGAGGGAATACTCTAGGTCCTGGGGATTTATCTACTCTGATTTGACTCAAGATATCAAGCATCTCCCCCTCTTCAATCTGAATAGATTCCATGATCTCACTACTTGATTCCCTCAATTCCATAGACTTCATGCCAGTTTTCGTAGTAAATACAGACGCAAAAAACGACTTAAGATCTCCCCCATTTCTTTTGGTTCCATACATAGCCGACCACTCTGATCTTCAAGAGGACCAATTTTATCCCTTACTATCCTTTTACTCTTAGTATACCTGTAAAAGCTCTTTGGATTATCCTTCACTTTGACTGCCAAGGCAACCTCATGTCTTCTTTTAGCTCTCCTGATTTCTTTCTTAAGTTTATTTTTGCACTTTTTATACTCCTCAAGCACCTTACTTCCTTCTTGTTTCCCGTACATGTCATACATCTCCATCTTCATCTTTATCAGAGTTCCGATATCCTTTTAGAACCAAGGTTCCTTACACTTATTCACTTTGCCTTTAATCCAGACAGGAACATACAAACTCTGCACTCTCAAAATTTCACCTTTGAAGGCTTCCCACTTACCAATCACATCCTTGGCAGAGAACAACCTGTTCCAATCCACGCCTTTTAGATCCTTTCCCATTTCTTCAAATTTTGCCTTTTTCCAGTTTAGAACCTCAACGCGAGGACCAGATCTACCTTTATCCATGATCAAGTTGAAACTAATTGTGTTATGATCACTGGAACCGAAGTATTCCCCTACACACACTTCCGTCACCTGTCCTAACTCGTTTCCTAATAGGAAATCTAATATTGTATTCTCTCTAGTTGTTGCCTCTATATATTGATTAGAAAAACAAAATTCCTGAACACATTTTACAAACTCGAACCCGTCTAGACCTTTAACAGTATTGGAGTCCCAAGCAATATGTGTAAAATTTAAATCCTCTACTATCACAAATTTATGTTTCCTGCCGTTGTCTGCTATCTCTCTGCGGATTTGCTCCTCCAACTCTCGCTGACTATTGGGTGGTCTAGAATACAACCCCATCAACGTGGTCATACCTTTCCTGTTTCTCAGTTCCACCCATATGGCCTCGGTAGACAAGCCCTCTAATCTGTCCTGCCTGAGCACTGCTGTAACATTTTCCTGACTAGCAAAGCCACACCACTAAAAGGGACGAATGACCTTTTTTTCTGTGCTGTAGTGTTCTATAGTTCTATGGTTCTATATAGCATAGAACATAGAACATAGAACACCAGAGCACAGGAACGGGTCCTTCGGATCACTGTATTGCGTCTAGTCTATTAAATTCGTAATCAAATGGCTAAGTGAACTAATATCCCTTCCCTTCTCACTGTCCGTATGCTTTCATTCCCCTCTAACCAGGTAGAGTAATCTAGTAGAGCGCTTCTATACCCGCTCCAAAGAATGCGCAACCTTCCTATAATTGTTGTTTTACCCTTCACACATTCCCTCCCAGGCCAAAGTGGGGGTTAATTGTCTGTTGTCCTTCTGTTGCTACAGATACCACTGTATGAAGGGTAAGGATTTCCAGGGTTCTGAACCAGTGACGAAAGATCGAATGTGATTCACCCCAGGTCCTGATGCAACGTGACGAGAAGGAGCATGCTCATGGCTGTTCCTGAAGAGTGTGATTTATGCAAGACGCCGGCTGCTAATTGGATACACAGATGAAGATGCTGAGCTATGATAGGCGACTAGGTGGCTGCCTGGAGATGAGATGGGTTATCCGATAAATGAACAGATCCGGCTGAAGGAGAGACGGTGGCTCGGTCTGAAGGAGGGAGGGAACAGTGATGTTCGCGAACACGTTACCTGATAATACGCAGTGGTGCACAGGACATCCGAATCCAGACAATGACTGGAAGCAGAAACACATTGAGAGAATTAAACAGCTCAGTTGCAGCACAGGAATCAATCATCCCACACAGTTCACAGGGCAATGGACCATCAGAAGTGAGCCAACGGAGTCTCACAGACCAAAAACCACCAGTGTAAGAGGAAGCGACACTGAGAGAGGGGTGCACTGGACAAGTGGGAGGCGGGTTGTTGGGAAGGAGTTTGGGTTGGCGAGGTATGCTGTGCTGGAGTGCAAAGCAGGGCAAAGGTATGATGCGGCGCTGGGTACAGCAGCGATAGAAAATGCTGCGGTTATCAGTAAGGTAGGCAGAGCTTGAATGCCACAGGGGACTCTGTAGACAGCACGGGGCAGAAGGGGTCCTCAGGAGAGATGCGCGGAAGGTGGGCTGGGACAGAGGATTAGTGAGTGTGGACGTATGGAATGCCAGAGAGTCTACACAGCAAGTGAAGCTGGACGGAGGTGTTGAGTTGAGAAAGTGAATGTGGCTGGGAGAGATTGGGACTGAAAACACGAGGTCGCGCCGAGGGAAACGCGGCTGAGGAGTGGTGGGACTATATCAGGTCGATTGCGATCATGTGGCAAAGGCGTATGCAGCCCCTCGATGACGTGTTGAATTGGTTGGTCGTCGGACGTGCGAGAGTAACTCTCCTTTTTCGGCTTTTGACTGCGATTGCTTTATTTTCTTTTTTTTTTTAATCAAAGGAGCTCGGTTAGGAGCTCTTGTAGTGCATGTTACAAAGCGTCTCCTGTTAGTGACGTGACTGGGAGCAAATGTTCAATCCTTATCCTCTGTTGTCGTTCTTGTCCCGGGATACGTAGCAGAGAGAAAGGGATTTACGCGGGGCGGTTTGGAGAGGCGGAGCTGGTGCAGGGACGTGGGATTGGGGAAGAAGGCGAGGCAACCAGGACACCGACAGAGCCGGGACAGGGACGGCGATGTGGCTGAGGAGGGTGCGGAGCTGGGCACGGAATCGGGCAGACCGACAGATGTAGGGTTGCGGACGGAATGGAACTTGGCTTAGACCTTACCTGTCACCCAACCCCTCCTCGATGACAAGTGCGGCAACCAGCAGAAATAGAGACAGCATGATCACACTGTGGGAAATAGAATCAGTCACTCCCCAGAATTTGCCAATGCATTAAGACCGTTTTCTTGGTTGTATAGCAAGCAACCCTTTAACACACTGAAACCATTTTAGTACTTAATACCAGGCTACAAAGCCACAAGTTCAGTGTGTTGGTCCCGATGCTAGGGACTACGATGGTCTCAACATCCACGCACCGTTCCACCTAACACACTCTGCGGCGTATTCCAGGTTCCAGAACCCCCAGCAAATATATAGTTAAAAACTGGTCTCTACACAACCCTGCCGAACCGCTTACCCGCATCATGGATCTATATTGTGCTCTATTGAAATATCTGATACACGGGATATAATTCCCATCGGGTCGAACGTCTTAGTTAATCTCCTCCACACTAGAAAAATAAGGGCACACAGCACTGTGGGGAAGGGAATGAAGAAGGGCGAGAGAAGGGGCGGAGAGAGGCGGAAAAGGATGGGTGCTGGAAGAGGTGGGCTATTGGGAAAGAAACTGCGGGACGGAGATACCCTTTTATATGGGCTTCATAGCAAGTTTTTTTTTCCCTGAATCTCCGTATTTGAGATAAAATAATTTCCCTGCCGCATGAGATGATCCAATCTCAGCGGAAATGAGACATTTATTTTGTTCCTACAAAGCTGATCCACATTCTCCAATGCCCAAGCTCACTGCTTTCCTCTCTCCCCTCAGTTCCAGTGAAGCTCACTGGAACTAAAATGTCACCACTTCCTCTTCCTACAGCTGGTGCCCGAGCGAAATATGTATTTATTCTAATTTACAACCTTTCTGTCTTCATGTTGCACTATTGCAACAAGCAAAACATATCGCCTATATGTCCGTGATATTTTACATCATTCGGAGTGTGTTTGGCAACCCTGATCCAAAACACTTGAAGCAAGGAAAATATGCTCCCTGTCTCCAACCTGCTGAGTGCTTGTCAATTGGATACGCTTCAATCTCTATAACTAACTGTCCGACTATCTATCTATCTATCTGTCCATTTATCTCAATCTACGAATGAATGAATGAATCGATCTATCTATTTATACATCGGTCTATCTGTCTATCTATCGAAATGTAAATCTATCCAACCATTTTTATTTATTTTTTGCCATTCTTTCTGCCTTTGCACTGTGCTGCTGCCACAAAAACACAAATTTCACAATCACGCAGTATCTCAGAGAATATAAACCTGATTCTGATTCTGATTGTTAATTCCTCCTTAAAAGGACAGACCAGCATCCTTCCACAGGGGATTGTCCCTGCACTTTGGAAGACCAAAACTGTCAGCAGTACTCTGGTGTATCTGCAACAATGGCGCGTTCAACTGGAATGAACTTTGCTCACTTCAGTAATCAGGCTGCCTAGGTATAAAGACCAGCAGTGAGTTCGGGATTTGTTACTCCAGGATGATCTGTGACGTGCTGGCACAGCTACACACTCTGGACATCACTGTCAACAGGTCTCTGTTCATTTAGTAATGACTCAGTTTTCGGCACCAAGCCAGATGGGCTTATGTTTATGCATCTGCTATCGTCACCCACTGACTCATAGCTACACCTTGGAGAGTGTGGTCAGACATCACGGAAATAGGACCAGTGACCACACCTCACGAGCCTCAGTTAATGGCCTGGTCTTTGCGATCAGAGCACCACTGAACGTCATTTCCCGAGACTCCCAGTCTGCCAACCCGCCAGAGATGAATTTAATCCCACTGTTTGTTGTGTAATCATTCATCGAGTCTTGGCCTTTAATCGCACCCAAATCTCTGGCATCGTGGTCCGCCCAATACCAAGTTTATTTTGGTGGAATGAAGACGGTACGGCAGGTAGGGTGGGAGGTGGGTAAGAATTCTCCAGAGGCCGAGGGATGGGGATGAGAAACAGCGACAACGCTAGAGGGAGAGATTGGAAAAGAGAGAGAGAGAGAGCAGAGCTGAATTAGTGAGATAGAGACTGAACGAAGAGGAACAGTATGGGGTGGAGGGGGTGGAGGAAGAGCAGGAAAGGGTCCGTAAGGCAGACAGAGAGGTGGGGAGTGTGTGCGTTAAGGAGGCTGGGAAGGAGATAAATACAGACAAACAAGAGGGAGTGAGATCGACAGGGAGAGACAAGCAGAGAGAGAGACAGAGAGAGAGACAGAGAGGGAGAGAGAGAGAGAAAGCGAGAGAGAGAGAGAGGAGAGTGGAGAGAAAGAGAGAAAGAGGGACAGACAGAGAGAGAGAGAGAGAGAGAGAACGATATTTGCAGTATAATCCCCTGTCCCTAATATTCAGAAACTAAAGTTCTGCTGCAAAAACGATAAGTAGACAGACTTACCTCGTTTGTTAACTTGCTGACTTGCTGTACTGGGTGTGAACCTGTCCGGAGCCTCTATATACGGCAAGATGATACGGGCTGTTGCAATCCAGAACAGCCAATGCAGGAGTTGATTTCCTTGTCATGTACTTGCTGATTTGCTGTTGTGGATGTCAATATCCAGCGTCATCTCTCAGTAAACAGAGGCTCCGGACAAGCACACACCTAGTGCATAATTACAACACGGATGTAACGCGGACTACTCATTGTCTCTGCAGTGAAACTGCGGTCTCTAGCTATGAGAGTCAAGAGACTATACTGCATCTACTGTTCTTTCCCTTTCTCTCTCGGTTTCACGCCTCTTAAACTCTTAGTATTTCAGCTATACACTCTTGTTCTCTCTGTCTTTCTGTCACCTAATCGCTCTTTCTGTATCTCTCTCTCCCCCTCTCTCTCTTTCTGTATCTCTCTCTCTCTCTCTCTCTCTCTCTCTCTCTCTTCTGTCTATCAGACAGACGTGAGAATCACGGAGAAACTTCTGGAATGCCTGCTTCGCTGCCGCTGCTAGTGTGCGATCGAGAATCTCCGGAGGGGAATGCCCCAGATCCTCGGCTTTGCCTATTGCCTGTTGCCGAGGCTGGGGTCGAAGCACTCGGCAGAGATGGCGCTCGGTGCTCTGTGTCGGAGGGCTGATCGGAGGCTCGAAGTTTTCGGACGGACTCAAGAGTCGGCTGTGGTCCGGTGCTTCCATGGTGCTGCATCGGCAAGTTTGCGGCGCTGGAGGGAGAGGTTTTATTTTCTTCCTTCTACCGTCTGCCTGAGATGATGGGACATTCGAGGGACTTTGAGACTTTTTTTTTTTTTACCGTGCCCGTGGTCTGTTCTTTATACAGTTACGATATTGCTTTGCACTGTTGTAACAATATGTTATAATTACATGGTTTTTGTCAGCTTTTCAGTCTTGATTTGTGTTTCTTGTGATATCATTCTGGAGGAACATTGTATCATTTCTTAATGCATGCATGACGAAATAACAATTAAAGAGGACTTTATGTCCTCATAATGTAATCTAATCTCTTACACATACCCCTCGATATTGGTCTGGTATATAGAGACCCATCCTTCGCTTTGCCTTGCACTTCGTCTTCATCCCATCCAAAGGAACTCAGTATCAGACATAACACCGTGTTGGAGATGTTGTTGAGATTAAAGGCGGAGTCTCGATTAATATCCACACAATGTAGAGTGGGATTGATGTAATCATTGGCACACTGGCAAGCTGTGAATAGTGGGAAATCACGGCAGTGGTGCTCAGGTGCCAACAATGAAAGTCCTTTAACGGGGGAGGGGCACATGCCCAATTCCCGTGGTTTCTGCCCATACTCATCAGTGTGTAGCTGGGAGTGCCAAGCAGGTCTTGGGAGGCCATAAGGGGTGATGGGTCACTTGAAAGACTGGGTGAGAAAGTGTAGATGGAATATCGTAATGTTAAATATAATACGTCCACTGCGGTGCAGACAACTGTCATTATTAAATGAAGAGAGATTAATTCCAGATTGAGCAGTTGTGCCACCATGCAAGTGGGGAACAATTGCTGACTTAATCTGTAGATTAAGGTCTATAGGCCACTGCTCCATTTTTCCGGGCATGTCCTTTCCAATTTCACGTGTTGTTTTTGCTGATGTACCCGGTGTATTGTGGGTAGCTTTGGTCTCAGAGAGTGCAGGAAGACTTCCTGTGGAGGAACAGTCTTCTGTCCATTGGAGTAAACATTAACAATCAGAATCAGAATACGGTTTATTATCACTGTTACTCAATATGAGTTAAAACTACCGGCTTTGTGGCAGCATATAGATAGATGGACAGATAGATACAAGGATAGAGAGAGAGAGATCGAAAAGTATCGAATGGTTAAAGGAAGAAAAGTGCAGACTGTTATCTAAATTCAGAGAAAATTCAAACATGAGAGGTGCAAAGGGATTTAAGAAACCCTTGCCAATCTCCAAGAAGGTCAAATTACTGATTGAGTTTATGGTAAAGAAAACAATTGTAATGCTTCTATTTATTTCAAGGGGAATAGAATATGAAAAAAAGAAAAAAACAGGAGATATTGCTGACGACGTGTGAGACACAGGTCAGTCCGCACTTGGAGCGCTGCCACTCATATCCCAGAAGGGATGTGTTCTCATTGGGGAGAGTACAGAGGAGGATCACGAGGATTATTCCGGGAAGGAAGGGTGAACATGCGAGGGTGTTGCACCTTTGTGCCTGTAATCAGCGGAATTTAGAAGAATGCGGATTGATCGCATGGAAACCTACATAATGTTGAAAGTACTAGTTTAGGTGGATGTGGAAACGATGTTTCACATGGTAGGAGTCTCCAGAAAAAGAGGACACAGCCTGAAGTTTGAGGGAATCATTTTAGAGCAAAAGGAAGAATGATGTTGCTTAGCCAGAGAGCTGTGAATCTGTGCAATGCTCTGCCAAAAACAAATGTGCAGGCCAAGTCCGTGGATATATTTAAAGGAAACATTGATAGTTTCCTCATTAGTCAGGGCATGAAATGTTATGGCGAGAAGGCAGATTTATGCAGCTGAGTGGGATCTTGCATCAGGCATGATGGATTGGCGGAGCAGAGTTGACAGGCGAATGGACTAATTCTGCTTCCATGTCTCAGGGCCTTATAGTCTTATTGGAACACACACTGAGGGTCATTTTGTTGCTAACAAGCCAGATGCAGCTCCGTCTAACTTTATAAATGCGGGGGTGATCAAAGCACCGAGCTAGCAGATGGCTTCCTATATTTGCATGTGTGATTCATGTTGAGTTGGAAGCTTTGCGGAGAATAGCGAGGGGCTTCATCAACTAACTACCCAGTAGGCAAAGTAGGTGGCAGCTTCAGATGCTCTCTAGACTCATTCTTGATGTTGTTCTTGATGCAGTGTGTCCAGATGAATTAATGAGCTTCTGTTTGCACAAGGTAGCTACACTAGAGGATGTAACATTTCCGATTGGAGTCCTTAAACTCATGAGTTGTTTTTCTTCTCAAGCATTGGCTCTTGTGGATGTCAATATCTCGTGTCATCTCTCGTTATGTACAGGCTCCGGACAAGCGCACACTTAATACAGCAAGTCAACACAGAGACAATGTGGACCACTCACCGTCTCTGTAGCAAAACACTAGTCTCTAGATAAGAGAGTGATTACACTCCACATATTGTTATTTCCCCTAACAACAGGAATTCTGCAGATGCTGGAAATTCAAGCAACACACATCAAAGTTGCTGGTGAACGCAGCAGGCCAGGCAGCATCTCTAGGAAGAGGTACAGTCGACGTTTCAGGCCGAGACGCTTCGTCAGGACTAACTGAAGGAAGAGTGAGTAAGAGATTTGAAAGTTGGAGGGGGAGGGGGAGATTCAAAATGATAGGAGAAGACAGGAAGGGGAGGATCGTAGAGATGCTGCCTGGCCTGCTGCGTTCACCAGCAACTTTGATGTGTGTTGCTTGTTATTTCCCCTTCTCTTTCTCCGTTTCACGCTTTGCTTTTTCTGCCTAATGCACAAACTTCCGCTCTCAAGGTTACCTCTCTTCTCTCTCCCACTCTTCCTCCAGCCTCTCACTATATCATCTATGTTCTCTCTCCCTCTGTATCCACTCCCCTCTCTCTCCCTATCTCTTTCTTTTTCGTCTCTTTCTCCCTTTCTGTCTATCCCTGACACACATATCTCCATATTTGTCAATATAGGTATACATGTCGGTGGAAGGACTGTCTGGGACCCTGAATGGTGGTGCGGGAGGATGGTGTAAGGGCATGTGTTGCATTTGTTCCGCTTACAAGGATAAGTGCAGGGAGGGAGATCGGTAGGAAGGGATGGAGGGGGGCGAATGGACAAGGGAGTCGCGTAGGGAGCAATCCCTGTAGAAAGCAGAAAGGGGAGGGGGAAGAGAGAAAGATCTGCTGGTCGTGAGATCCCGTTGCGGGTGACCATTCAGGGCCCCAGACAGTCATTCGCCTGTGAGTCGACACTTCACCTGTGAGTCGGTTGGGGTGATATACTGCGTCCGGTGCTCACGGTGCTGTCTTCTATATATTAGTGAGTCCCGAAGAGACTGGGAGACTGTTTTGCTAAACACCTGCGCTCTGTCCGCCAGAGAAAGCAGGATTTCCCACTGGCCACAGATTTTAATTACAGGTCCCATTCCCATTCTGATACGTCTATCCACGGCCTCCTCTACTGTCAAGTTGAAATCACACAGAGGTTGGAGGAACAGCACCTTAAATTCCGTCTGGGTAGCCTCCAACCCGGTGGCATGAACATTGGCTTCTCTAACTTCCGCTAATGCCCCTTCTCCCCCTCTTACCACATCCCTTATTTATTTATTTGTTTCTTTGCCTCTTTATTTGCTTATTTTCCTCCCTTCCCCCTCCTCTCTCAGTCCCCCTCACAATAACTCCTTGACCTTTCTCCATCTTCTTCTTGTGCTCCCCTCTCCCTTTCTTTTTCCCTAGGCCTCCGGTCCCATGATCCTCTCCCTTCTCCAGCCTTGTATGCCTTTTGCCAATCAACTTTCCAGCTTTTAGTTTTATCCCTCCCCTCCTGTCTTCTCCTATCATTTAAGATCTCCCCCTTTCCCTCCCTCTTTCAAATTTCTTACCATCTCTTCTTTCAGTTAGTCCTGACGAAGGTCTCGGCTCGAAACGTTGACTGTACTTCTTCCTAGAGATGCTGCCTGGCCTGCTGCATTCCACCAGCATTTTGTTTGTGTTGCTTGAATTTCCAGCATCTGCAGATTTCCCCGTGTTTAATTTTTTAAAATTATTTTCATTTTTGCGCATGTTGGGTCACTTTAAGAAAAGTCATCGAATTTCGGCTAAAAATGTCAATTAGGGTGTTTTTACTGCTGTCTAATGTCAAAACCGGTCAAATTTGACCCGAACAGTATACAAAGGTTAATATACTAAATCTGTCACCCACCTGACGAAGTATAGTCGCTGTCTTGCCTTGTTTAAGCTACATCGATGTACTGGGCCGGCTTAGGTCCCGAGCCGTCTTGACACCCAGGAACTTGAAACTACTCATTCTGTCTACTTCTGACCCCTCTATGAGGATTGGTCTTCATTCCTTCGTGTTTCCATTCCGGATGTCCGCAATCAGAACTTTCGGTCTCCTAATGCTGAGTGCAAGGTTGTTGCCGCGTCAGCACGCCACCAGTGGGTATATCTCGCTCCTGTATGCACACTCACCTCCATCAGAGATTCTACCAACCATGGTTGTATCCTCAGCAAATTTATAGGTCTATTTGAACTATGCCTAGACACACAGTCATGGGTACAGAGAGAGTACAGCAGTGGGTTAACACACACAACCCCCTGAGGTACTCCAGTGTTGATTGTTAACGAGGAGGAGATATTATCACCAATCCGTACAGATTGTGGTCTTCCAGTTAGGAAGTTGAGGATTCAATTTCAGCGGGAGGTACAGACACTCAGGTTTTGTAAGTTAGCAGTCAGGATTGTGGGAATGATGGTGTTAAATGCTGAGCAGTAGTCGATGAACAGCTTCCTGTCATAATTGTTTGTATTGTCCAAGTAGAAGGCCTTGTGAAGAGCCATTGAGATTCCACCTGCTGTTGACCGATTGTGACGACAGGCAAATTGCAATGGCTTCAGGTTCTTGCCCATGCAAGAGTTCAGTCCAGTCAAAACAACCTCTTAAGCTATTTCCTCACTGTAGATGTGAGTGCTTCTGTACGATACACATCAAAGCAGTTCATACTACCTTTCTTAGGCACTGGTATAATTGTTGCCCCTTCGGACAATATCCTTTAATGCTCTCGCCAGTTAGTTGGCACACGTTTTCCTAACATTTCCAGGTATTCCGTTGGGTCTCCCTCCATGCGAAGGTTTGCCCTCTTTAAATACAGCCTAATATCGACCTCCGAGACCGAGGTCACAGTGCCATCGGGGATATTACCAGCTGCAGTTACATTAATCCTTTCAAAGCCGGCACAGGAGGTGTTGGGTTCATCAGATAGTGAAGCATCGCTGCCATTCATGCTGTTGGGTTTCGCTTTATAGGAAGTAATGACGTACAAACCCTTCCAGAGTTGCTGTGCATCCGATGTTGCCTGAAGCCATTTCGAAAGTACCTCTGTACCCTTTAAATTACCTCTGAAAGTCATACGTGCTTTTTCGGTGCGGACCTGGGTGGCCGGACATGAACGCCACAGATCTGGCCTTCAGTACACGTTGTACCTCTTGGTTCATCCACGGCTTTTGGTTTGGGAATATGTACGTACCCCCTCTGCACAACCGTTCTCCACTCACTCCCTCCTCTCCCTTCTCCCCAATTCCCTCTCTCGCTCCCATTAAACCCGCTCTCACACATCCCTCCACCCATTTTACCCTGTCTATTCCTTCACACATTTGTATACCTACATCAAATCTACAAGCAATCTGCAAATCTCCAGTAACGAAGTCCAAGCCTATTGAACCTGACCTGTTTGCCCATGTACTCCAATCGCCCGTTTTAAATTTTGGCTGTAATCTTTAAACAACAATTCCACGTTTCCTGTAGGTAGGCAAACGAAACTGCATACAATATTCCATATTAGACCTTACTGGTGTCTTATACGACTTCACCATAACATCCCAAGTCCTGCACTCAATACTTTGACTTATGAAGGCCAGTGTGCAGACACTTTCATTACGACTATATCTACCTGTGACTCTACTTTCAACGAATTACGGACATGTAATCCCTCATCCCTTTGCTTTCCCGCACACCACAGTTCCCTACCTCTTCCTGTGTGAGACCCACCCTGCTTAGGCCAGCGACGGTCAACACCTTGCACTTGCCTGCATTAGATTCCAACTGCTGTTTTCAGCCAGTCAGCCCAGATCCAGCGGCAGGCTCCAATAGGCTGTCTGCATTGTCTAAAAGGACAGAACAAAACCATGCTCTTCGGCCGAGCCATTCAGCTGTCTGCTCCCATAGCCCAATACAAGTTCTCCATTAACAATCTCTATATTAATTTAGTGCATTTCCCCGTACATCTGTTCCCAATTTATGATCTCACCATTTTACGCAATAGCATAGTCCCTTCCCTCCCCAAATTCAATATTTTCCCATTCTTCTGCACATCTCCTTACACGTCAAAGGTAAACGTTAAGAAGTTATTAATGTTTTTTTTTTTTGATATTGCACATACTCTGAGTGTTTTCGCACCAGGTCTGACACTTTCTCTTGTACAATAGGGGCAGTGGAGTAGTAGTGGTGGTGAGATGCCTGTCGAGTACTCCCAAAAATATCTGTTCTTTTTCTGTTATGGCGGTTCATGTTCGTTTAAAATAACAATAATTCATACCAATATATTGTTCAAATGAGAAGGAAGTTTCCAAAGAACATAATGATACTTCACCACAGATTGAGAAACACAAGAGATATGAGACAGATGCTTTTATGACTTCTGTGCGACGTGAGGAGATGAGTGCCGTATTTTCCTCCTTCCAATGGGTCCATTACAGCAATGAGAGAATCTGTCACTGTCCTACAGGGCCATCATAGACCTCGCTGGTGTTATCAGTGCTTTCTCTGACATGCCACCGACAACATAGAAAATGTCATTGCTTGTCTAGTTCCATCAATACTGCAATGTAATTATCACAGCTTATTCGGTCACCCGGTCTCTCGCACAGAGAATACCACTTCCTATTCAGAACATTCTCTCAGTATACTGGTAATTCCATTGCTACTCGATTCTCACGATGGACAAAGTTTAAACTACATATAAAACCGTGACCCATACAACGATAACAATATCGCTGACCGACCCTGTTTCGTTGTCTGTTTAAGTCTACGAAATACACACTCTGCTCCCGTCAATCCCGTGAGATGGCTCTGCCACCCTAAACCCTGGTTTGTGTGGGTGCAGGGAAATTTGCTACGCTGTTGTATATCAGTGCCAAGAAATAACAGTCAATACACTGCATGTGATTAAAGGAATCATATTTACTTAATGTTACTTAACTAAAGGGTCATTAAAGAAATGAAATAAAGAAAGAAAAAGGGCGTATTATAATTAACCAGTCAAATGTGAACACGTTGGAGTTCATCTTGAACTTTCCTGTCACTCACGCGCTGGACTTCGGTCTGCGTGGAAGTTCTCACCACCTTCCGATCGTCGCTCGCAATCCATTTCGAGCAAATGGTCTCCCACCGGGTCCTATCCGACACTGGTTGTCCCCTGCGTCTTCTCTCTTCGTCTCCCGCCGAACAAAAGGCCCCGGCTCACAACGGCGTCAGTACACAACAGAAAAGCACACCCCGCTCATTGGACGGCTCACATTCCGACGCATCGGAAATCTCCAGCTATGAACTAAACGAATGTTGCCTTACAGTTATATAGGGAAGTTAACAAAGCTTATGCGGTATTAACTTTCATAAGTCGAGAGATAGCATTTGAGAGTCCCGAGGTAATGATGCAGCTCTGTAAAACTCTGATTAGGCCACACTTGGAGTACTGTGTCCAGTTCTGGTCGCCTCACTATAGGAAGGATGTGGAAGCATTGGAAAAGTTGCAGAGGAGATTTACCAGGATGCTGCCTGGTTTAGAGTGTATGGATTATGATCATAGATTAAGGGAGCTAGGGCTTTACACTTTGGAGAGAAAGAGGATGAGAGGAGATATGATAGAGCTGTACAAGATATTAAGGAGAGCAGATAGAGTGGGCAGACAGCACCTCTTCCCTAGGGCAGCACTGCTCAATACAAGAGGACATGGCTTTCTGGTGAGGGGTTGGAAGTTCAAGGGGGATATTAGAGGAAGATTTCTCACTCAGAGAGGGTTGGTGCGTGGAATGCACTGCCTGAGTCAGTGGTGGAGGGAGATACTCTCGGGAAATTTAAGAGACTACTGGACAGGTACATGGAGAAATTTAAGGTGGGGTGTGGGGTTATATAGGAAGCAGGGTTTAAGGGTCGGCACAACATTGCGGGCCGAATGGCCTGTACTGTCTGTACTATTCTATGTTCTATGTTCTATAAGCACGGCTTCTCCATATAGACCATTACAATAGCAATAAAGACTTCTTCCAGGGCGTGACACACATCTTTATAAAAATGTTCGTCAGCACATCACACTGCCAGTGATAATGCCCAGTCATAACCTACCACACTGTCACTGGTTGTCAGAAAATATTGGCCATATGTTTACCTCTCAGTGCTCGCCATTTGTAGCAAATAAAACCATCATAACTGACATACTGCAGAATCACTATCACAAATGTGCTGATATCAATGATATTTAAAGCGCCCTGCACAGAGGGATATGTCTGAAGTGATGTGGACCGGATTTCCTTTCAACATAATGTTATGGGGACTAGCTTATACCTGATAAACATTTCAGAGGAGATATTTACCAACGAATGAATAAGATAACAGTGAAACATGGTGGTACAGTATTCGCCCTGGGCTTTTGTACTTATTTGTGGACTGATATCACAGGTGACCCGGCGGTCAGGGATAAACATTCAGGCTTTATTTTTTGTCATCGCATTGGGCCGGGTTTACATTCCGAGTCACTGTTCCATTTTGTTTTTCGTATATGTAAAAGGAATTCGGAGTCATTTATTTGTAAATCTTGTTGCACTCTTTTGTTTCGAAGACGAAATATAAGTCGTTGCTTCAAAATATTAGTGTGGCCTATAATTCTCTGGTTGATTTGTGAGCCTTTCCAACATCCCACGCTCTATACCTCTCACTTACCCGTGCACTCTACCTCCTATTCCCCCTCTCTCACAATTTCGCTCTGCCTGTACTGTCTATATCTCTTTATGTCTCCCCTCTCTCTCTCTCCACTCTGCACACTCTCGATCCCTCTTCTTGCCCACATATTCATCCACCTTCAGCTTCCCTATCTGCACGTTTCACACACACCGTGCCCCATCCCCTCTCCATGCTTACCCATGCACTTTCCTTCTGCCTCTTCCTTCCCCTCACCCGCACTCCCCATCGCACTCTCAGCCGCACAGCAACATCAGTTAAAAGGTGGCAAAGGTTAAGGATGATACGGTCTGATTTGTTCAAGTGGCAAAAAAAAATATGTTTTGAAACAACTGCGGATGATTGGATTAGGGTTAAAAATAACTATGCAGCTTCTGGCCCCTGGTCACCTTCTTTAGACTGTTAAAGGTTCTATCGGTCTTCACTTTAGTAGAAATGGTTTAATGTATTAAAGACACAGTATTCACAACTGAACAAGGGTGACGGTGGATTTGATTTCAGCAGAATGAAATTTGCGTGTCCAGGCAGCTGACTGTACAGAGACACTGAGCTGCGAATCTCACAGAACAACAACCAAAACCTTCCTAATCAATCAATGTTGCTTCTTCATTTCTAATTTCTCCGAAGCGTCTCAGCTCGAAAAGTCGAATTTTTATTCAATTCCATAGACTTTGCCTGACCTGCTGAGTTCCTCCATCATTTTCTGTATTACAATAGGTATGGATGATCGGCGAGGGGGAGTGTGTGGGATCAACAGGTGGGCAGTTTGAGTGGACTTCACAACATAAGAACGCTGTTAAAGTATTTTGGGAGAATTCAGCTGTGAAGAATTTAACTTATGATATTTATTTGGACATTAATCCAGATATCTGTGTTATCAATCAATGATGAACAGTATAATATGGAAACAGGCCCTTCAGCCCCGCCTTCCAACTGCAAACTGCTTCATGTTGCCCTTAAACCTTCCACCATTAACACATGACTCTGATTGTTAGTGCATCCAAACTCAGTGGAAAATTTCAACCTGCATTTATCCTAGCAGATTTGTAAGGAGATAGTAGATATTTGGAGTAAACAGAAGGTTGTGATTGTGGGAGATATTAATTTTCCAAACATAGACTGGGAAGCCCATACTGTAAAAGTACTGTAAAAGGGCTGGACGGTTTGGAGTTTGTAAAATTTGTGCATGATTTTTTGTTTTTTGCAGCCATACATAGAGGTACCAACCAGAGAAGGAGCAGTGTTGAATCTCCTGTTAGGGAATGAGATAGGGCAGATGACGGCGTTTGTGTTGGGGAGCACTTCGGGTCCAGTGATCACAATGCCATTAGTTTCAATATAATTATGGAGAAGGATAGGTCTGGACACAGGGCTGATATTTTGATTGGAGAAAGACTAACTTTGAGGAGATGCCAAAGGATTTAGAAGGAGTGGATTGCGACAAATTGTTTTATGGGAGGGATGTAATAGAGTAATGGAAGTCATTTAAAGGTGCAATTCTGAGGGTACAGAATCTTTACGCTCCTGTTATGTTGAAAGGAAAGGTTAAGCGTTTGAGACAGCCATGTTTTTCAAGGGATATTGGAAACACGGTTCGGAAAAAGAGAGATATCTACAATAAATATAGGCAGCATGGAGTAAATGAGGTGCTGCAGAAATATAAAGAATATAAAAAGAATCTTAAGAAAGAAATTAGAAAAGCTAAAAGAAGATATGAGGTTGCTTTGGCAAGTAAGGTGAAAATAAAACCAAAGGGTTTCTACAGTTGCATTAATAGGAAAAGGATAGTGGGGGATTAAATTGGTCCCTTAGAGAATCAGAGTGGACAGCTATGTGTGGAGCCAGAAGAGATTTGGGCCATGCAAAACAATTTCTTTTCCTCGGTATTCACTGGGGAGAAGAATATTGACTTGTGCAAGATAAGGGAAACAGGTAGGGAAGTTATGGAAACTATGATGATTAAAGCAGAGGAAGTACTGGAGCTTTTAAGGAATACCAAAAGTGGATAAGTCTCCGGGTCTTGACAGGATATTTCTTAGGTCCTTGAGAGTAGTTAGTGTGGAAAGAGCAGAGGCTCTGACAGAAATATCTCAAATGTCATTAGAAACGGAGATGGTGCCGAAGGATTGTTTTATTGCTCATGTTGTTCCATTGTTTAAAAAGTGTTCTAAGAGTAAACCTAGCAATTATCAGGCTGTGAGTTTGACGTCAGTTGTGGCTAAATTGATGGAAAGTATTCTTAGAGATGGTATATATAATTATCTGGATAGACAACGTCTGATTAGGAGTAGACAACATGGATTTGTGCGTGGAAGGCCATGTTTGACAAATCTCTTCTTTAAATTATTTTTTTGAAGACGTTGCTAGGAAAGTTGACGAGGGTAAAGCAGTGGATGCTGTCTATATGGACTTCAGTAAGGCTTTTGACAAGGTTCCACATGGACTGTTAGTTGGGAAGATTGAATCATTAGGTATTTATATTGAAGAAGTAAAATGGATTCAGCAGTTTCTGGATGGGAGATGCCAGACTGTAGTGGTGAATAGCTGTTTGTCAGATTGGAGTCCGGTGAGGAGTGGTGTGCCTCAGGGATCTGTACTGGGTACAACGTTGTTTGTCGTTTACATTAATGATCTGGATGATGGGGTAGTAAATTAAATTAGTAAGTATGTAGATGATAGGTGGAGCTGTGGAAAATGAAGTTGGGTTTCAAAGCTTGCAGACAGATTTAGGCCAGTCAGAAGAGTGGGCTGAAAAATGGCAGACAGAGTTTAATGCTGATAATTGTGAGGTGCTACATTATGGTAGTACTAATCAAAATAGGACATACACGGTAAATGATAGGGCATTGAAGAATGCAGTATAACAGGGGGATCTAGGAATAATGGTGCATAGTTCCCTGAAGGTAGAATCTCATGTGGACAGGGTGGTGAAGAAAGCTTTTGGTATGCTGGCCTTTATAAATCAGAGCATTAAGTATAGGAGTTGGGATGTAATGTTGAAATTGTACAATGCATTGGTAAGGCCAAATTTCGAGGATTGTGTACAGTTCTGGTCACCGAATTAGAGGAAACATGTCAAGAAAATAGAGAGAGTACAGAGAAGATTTACTAGAATGTTACCTGGGTTTCATCACCTAAGTTACAGAGAGAGGTTGAACAAGTCGGGTCTTTATTCTTTGGAGCGTAGAAGGTTGAGGGAGGTCTTGATAGAGGTATTTAAAATTATGAGGGGGGTAGATAGAGTTGAAGTGGATAGGCTTTTTCCAATGAGAGTGGGGGCGATTCAAACAAGATTTGTTATTTAAAGGGCAGAAGTTCAGAGGTAACATAAGGGGGAACGTCTTTACTCAGAGCGTGGTAGCTGTGTGGAACGAACTTCCAGCAGAAGTGGTTGAGGCAGATTCGATGATGTCATTTAAAGTTAAATTGTATAGATAATGGACAGGAAAGGAATGGAGGGTTATAGGCTGAGTGCAGGTCGGTGGGACTAGGTGAGAGTAAGAGTTCGGCACGGACTAGAAGGGCTGACATGGCCTGTTTCTGTGCTGTAATTGTTGTATGTTTATATGGTTATATCTATACCCCCATAATTATCAGTCATACCCGTTATCAGTCATACCCGTTACCTTATCAGTCAGGTCGTCCATACCAGGCAACCTCTTGGTAGTTTTTCTCTGTACTCTTACTCTGTATCTTTTCCTGTAGGTAGGCGACCAAAACTACACACAATACTCCAAATTCAGCCTCAGCAATGCCTTATACTACACCAACAAAAATCCCATTTCCTGTGCTCAATGTATTGATTTATGTAGGCTAATGTTCGAAAAACAATGCAATCTCAGTAAAGTCAGAAATAATCCTGCAAAGTTATTTCCAGTCGTATATCCAATAACGCTTGGATTATATACATTGTACCTTTGACCTTCTTCACTGCCTACAACATTTCAAAATCTCCCTCACCACCTCAGCTCTTCACCATTACCGCCTCTTCGACCGAGGTGAGTGACCTCCTTTCTAACATTGGACTCCATCTGACCGGCTGCTTCTCCCAAGCTGAATCCACAGAACGTGTCCATCGCTGCTCGAATCTCATCAGATTCTCTGAGGCCCAGTGCAGTTTATTGCCAACTATGCAATTTCGGGGAGGTCAAATACTGCTCAGAATATAAATTCGACAATTACTGTGTAATTAATAAAATATGACCCTACATGATATTTCATAAAGCTTGGAAATGTTACTTTCTGTCCCTTAGGCGAATTGTAGACTCCGATTAGGAATCGGTCAGACAGCGTGGGAGGTAAGTGCGGAAATTGGTGGGGCCGCAGCGGATACAATTAAATTCTTTGGTCCCTTGCAATATCTTTTAATAACTTTCCCAAAACTGATAGCAAGCTCAGAGTGCTGAAATTTCACAGATTAATTTAGAATCTATCTTAAGCAACGGAAGAACGCTGGGCTCTCCTCGAGTCCGCTGGTTTAAGCACGCAGACCGCAGACCCGAACTGCTTTTCTTTTGCACATTTATTTTAAAGCTAATTTCCTTCGGACTACTGGATGCAACGTGTTCCCCTATACAAAATTGTGCCACCTGACCTTCCTCCTTCCCTAAATGCAAATCAATATCGCACACTCCCTCATTTGGGACTTTTATGTACTGATTAAGAAAACATTCCAGAAAATAGATGACAGCGTCTATTCCATCTTGTCCTTTTACACTTTGGGAGTACCAGTCAAAACCTGGAAATTTAACCCTAGCTCCTATAACAAACTGACGTTTGCTGAAATTCTGAGCAATTTCTCTTCACATTTGTTCCTCTAACTCCCACGGACACTTGGCTGGGCTGTAATGCCGTGTAATACATCTATCATACTTCATCGCTCCAAAGCCAAAGCCCCTTTAACATGGCCATACCTGTCTTATTACTACGTTCCACATTGAACGCCTCACTAGGTGAGTTCTCTAATCCACCCTGATGTGACATCTTCCTTAACTAGTAACGCCATCCCTCCTCATTTATTCCTTCCCCCTCTGCTTCATCTTAAACAGCGGAGCGGTGGAATACTGCGCTGCCAGTCCTGCTCATACTGCAACCATCCCACTAATGGCGATAATATAGTAAATCCACGTGCTCATTCATGCCATGGTCTCATCCGCCTTTTAATACAATACTTCTTTCATTGAGGTATCTGCAGCTCAGTACAGTACTCGCACCATGATCAACAATTAAATTCCTGACACGAATTCTGCAGATGCTGGAAATTCTAGCAACACACATCAAAGTTCACCAGAAACTTTGATGTGTGTGATTTAAATTACTGATTCTGTCTGAGGCACATCATCATCCAAATCGTTAATACAGATGTAAACGTCAAAGGAACCAGCACCGGTCTCTGTAGAACTCCGCTACTCACAGGTATCCAGTTCGAGAGGCAACCATCTGCTACCATTCCGTGGTTCCTTTCACAAAGAAAATGGCTCATAAATTTACTACCTGATTTTCAGAGCGGAGAGACTGAACCTTACCGGAAGCTATCAAATGTCTTGAAAATTCCATGTCGACAACACCTTATATTTTTTCTTCATCAACTTTCCAGGTAAGACCTTTGACACGATTTACCAGTAATGAAGCCATGCGGACTATCGTTAGTCAGTGGATATCTAAAAGGAAAATCATATATTCCGCCCGTTAAACTACCTTCCAACAACCTTCCCACGAATGATGTCCGGCTCACAAGACTATTATTTCATGGATTATTTTTAGAGCCTTTCTTATACAAAGGAACAGCATTGGCTATGCCTGGTTTAAGAATGATGTATATATCTCTGCTAGACTTCCTGCAAGTTCATCCTTTCGCTGGGCCTGAAAGAACAACTTGACCGGTTCTGGGGATTTATCCACTGGAATCTGCCTGAAGACAGCAAAGGCCTTCTCCTCGGCAATCTCTGTAGAGTCCACGAAGATGATTCAATGTTGCTTTCCTCAATAGACTGTATCGGTTTCCTGGATAAATACAGATGCAAAACATCAGCTCATTTGGCACCACATGTGGATTAGCTATGGTCCTAGTTCCAGAAGACTAATTACGTTTCTTGAAATACTTTTGCTCTTAAGATATGTGCAGCAGTCCTTACCATTCAACTCGGACAAAATCATATCATTCTCTCACCCTCCTCCTCTCTTTGATAAACGTTCTCTTGCATTTCCTACACCCCCATAAACACATTACTGAACCTGCAATTCACCTCATTTCCTTTCTTCACTTGGGCCTCCATATCACTTGAAATTCCAGGTTCCCGACCCTGTTATGTTTACCATTTATACTGACGGGCCCGTGCAAACTTTGCGCTCTCGAAATTTCACTTTTGAAGACCTTCCGCTTACCATAGAATGTCCCAGAGGACACTTGCAAAATCCTCTCTGATACCAACAAGATTCTTTCTGTCTCCAATCTAAAATCGCAGCCCGAGAACCAGGCCTGTTTTTGCCTGTTGAACTTCAAACTAATGGCCTGCGGACTAGTGGATGCAAAGTGATCCCCGAGGCAACCTTCTGCCACCTGTCCTCTCTCGTTCCCTCAGAGAAGATCAAGAATCGCAGTCTTCGTCATTTCAGGTTTTTATCTACTGTTTAAGAAACTATCCAGAACATCTATTGACAACCTCTATTCCATCTATTCCTTTCGCACCGTGGGTTCCCAGTTTCCCAGTTAAAACTTGGAAAGTTCAAACCAGCTGTTATTACAACCTTATGTTTCGTGAGGTTTTCGGCCATTTCTCTTCAAATGTGACGCTCTATTTCTATCGGACGGTTTGATGGTGTTTAATGCCCTGTAACACACCCATCGTGCACCATCGCTCCAAAGGCAGAGCCTCTTTTCCATGGGCATACCTTTCTTCTTACTACGTTGTACATAGAGGGTCTAACCAGCTGAGTTATCCAGTCCGGACTGACTATGATATTTTCCTTGACTAGTAACCCACCACTCTTCATTTACTACGCTCCCACCACAAACACCCCCCCCCCCCCCACTCTTTCGTGTTAAACAACGGGGCGGCGAAATACTGAGCTGGCAGTCCAGCATCTACTGTAAGCGTCTCACTCATGGCTAAAGTATAGTAATTCCACTTGCCTATTCCGGCCCTGTGCTCATTTGCCTTTCATACAATGCTTCGTGCATTGAAATATCTTCAGGTAAGATCACCAGTCGGCCCATGCTGGACCTTTTCATTCCTGACTTTGTGTGTAGTTTTCACAACATCTGTCTCCACAACCCCTCCACTCCCTGTTCTGGGGCAGTCCTGTTCCCATCCAGTGTCAGGTCTAGTTTAACCCTCACCTGTGCACCCCGCCCCACCCCTGCCAGCAGCCGTAGGGAAACCTTCCCGCTGGGATATCAGTCCCTTTTCAGTTCAAGTGTAAACCACCTTCCTTGGAACCTACTCCAAGATCAACCTAATGATTCCCTGATCTTAGTCCTCTATTTTACTTTCACTCACGCGCCTACGAAACGCCCCTAATTTCTCAGCCCCGAACAGCAGCCCAGGCACCGTAATGTTATTATCAGAGCTCATTCGGTCCCACAACCTCTCATACAGACAATACCACTGCTTATTCAGTGTACTGGTAAGTTCATTGTCTGTCCAGTCTCACGGAGGACGCAGTGAAAACTACATGTCAAACCATAGCCTCATAAAGCTATAACAATATCCCTGAAATATCCTGATTCCCGAGTCTGCGTGATTCCAGGAAATAAACACACTGCTCCCGCCTGACCCGTGAGATTCAAATGGCTCTGTCACCCCAAACTCCGCTTTCTCTGTGTGTTGTGTAATTTACTACCCTGTTATAACTCAGCGTCACGTTATAACAGACAACACACTGCATACGATTAAAGGAATTATCTTTATGAATGTTAATTAACTGAAGAGTCATTAAGGCAAAGAAAGAAATAAAGGAAATCGGCCCACTTTAATTAACCAGCCAAATGTACACAAGTTGGATCTCATCCTGAACTCACGCTCTGGGCCCTCGCTCTGCGTGGAAGCACACAGCATCTTCCGATATTCGCTCGCAAACCATTTCGAACAAACAGGTCTCCCACCGGGTCCTACCCGAGGATTTGTTCTCCCCAGTGTCTTCTCATTCGTCTCCCACTGGACAAAAGGCCCCAGCTCACTCCGACGTCAGAACACAACAGAACCCACCCAGCCCCGTTGGACGGTTCACATTCCAAAGCATCCGAAACCTCTAAATTTCAACCAAAGTCCGTTTCTACAGAAAAGCCACTACGTTAGCAGTGAAACCTTTCTTAGGGTGTTAAATCCCTCTTTATAAAAATGTTCCTCAGCACAATCACACTGTCATAGATAATGACCAGTCATCACCGAGCACACTGTCACTGGATGTCAGAAAATATTGATCATATATTTACTTCTCAGTGCCCGCTCTTCTGCAACAAATAAAGATGTCACCGCTTACATACCGCAGAATCAATGCTTCAAATGTGCAATTATCAATTATATTTATAGCGCCCTGCACAGCGAGAGACTTGTGAAGTGTCGTGGACAGTTATTTCAGTTCAACGTATCGTTATGGACTTGCTTATATCTGCTCAAATTTTCAGAGGAGATATTTACCAACGAGTGACCAAAATAACAGTGGAACATAATGGTATTGGCGCTGGGCTTTTGTTATTATTTCCGGACAGAAATCTGGAGTGACACGGCAGTTAGGGAGAAATGATTACCCTGCAGCCCTGGCACCGTAATGTTATTATCAGAGCTCATTCGGTCCCACAATCCCTCACACAGAGAATGCCACTGCTTATTCAGTGTACTGGTAAGTTCATTGTATGTCCAGTCTCACGGTGGACGCAGCGAAAACTACATGTTAGGCCATGAGCCCATAAAACCATAACAATATCCCTGTACATCCCTTTATTTTTTTATCATCGCATTGGGCCGTGTTCACATTCCAAGTCATCGGCATATTTTGTTTTTTACATATCTAAATGAAATTTGGTTCAGCCTATATGCAGTAGGTTCCGATAAGGCAAACCAGCGGTGAACATAGGAAAATCGAGACTTCTTCGTCGTTGGGTTTATTTAAGTCAGCGATTGGTAGGTTCTCGATTGGCATGACATCAAGGATTATTGGCGAAGGTCGGGAACTCGGGTTGAAGAGGAGGAAAAAAGGGTCAACCATGAGTAAATGGCGGAGCAGAGTCGATAGGACAGGGGGTCTAATCCGATTCCTCTGCCTCACGGTCTAATATGTTCACAGGACAGATATGTTTTTTCTCTGATGTCCTACACCAGGAATAAAATAGTCACTTTAATTGTGAAAATCTCCGTATACATGTAAACATACGTTTGACATACTTACACATTTAGGAAACATGCTGAATGCAGAGATTATGTTTTTTTTTGTTTGTTTTAACCAGACCGTGTGGAACAACAAGGGAGAATTATTGCACATTACTGAACAGATTAATTACTGTCAAATGAGATGTGGTTAAAATGTTATTGTTCGGCACGTGCAGAGTTACAAAATACGTAAAAACAGGACATTTCTTCGAACGGGTTTCGTAATATTTTGTGAATAATGCTCGAATGAGACCCAACATTGCAAGGAACAGGCTAAAGCTGTCTCTGCAGATGGGCAGTAATATGAAAGACAGGCCGATGTGAATCTCCACTTAGCGCACTCGTGGTCATTTGTCTGAGCTACTGCAGAGTTAAGACCTGGTTTGGGATTGGACGATAGCAGAAATGAAGCAGACAGTTTGACTGTAATGTTCCAGACCCAAAGAAATATGGGCCTGGCTTATTGTTAAAGGATACACTTCCTTTTAATAAACAGCATAGTCTGCGCTTTTACTAATACGTCACTGACCACGCCGATGTTAACACTGCTTCTCTTGAACCATCACTGAGCTAAAATTAATATACACTGCTGGCCAGGATGATGGCGTCTTCACTCATCCGACCGATAATGTTGTCGCTTGTGCAGTCTCAAGTGAGCAAAGTGAGGACATCAGGGCGAAAACTGGTCATGCACTGAAATACATTTCTCCGGCATCCACATTTTAAATTTCTCCTCTCTGTACAAGCTTCAGATGGAAATTTATCCAATGCCTTTACTGATCGTTGCAATCAGGTAATAGCTGATATCGATCGGATCAGGAAACTACAGCCCTCTATTCTGCACATTACTCGTTTTGGTTGTTGTCGACATAGGCTGTGATGGCATTGCGGCCCTGAGCGATAGAGCGAAGAACCAAGGGGCATAATTACTCCAGATGTTACTGTTCTGCAGCTGTGCTGACAAGCTCAAATCCAGAATCACTGCTCACCCCGTTCATCCGCTTTTACCTTAAGTGTGCATCTATCGTGCAGTTATCGTGACGACAGCTGATTACAATTTGTTAGAATGCAATTGGTGTTGTTTCTCTGGAGATATAATATTGTAATACAGTTGGAAATTTTATAAAATAAGCACCAATAAATAAAACGTTTCCTGAAAGATCGGACGAAGAGCAGAAGCAAAGAAAAAAAAAAGAAATAACGTGATCTTACTCAATTCAAATACAGATTCTGGCAATGTCGCAAATACTTAAAGACTAGAGACCTTATATGTGTTATAAATCCAGAGCAACGCACAAAATGCTGAAGGAAGTCAACATGACAGGCAGCATCTCTAGAAAAGAATAAACAGTCAGCTTCCGTAACAAACTGATGTTTCCTGGAATTCTCTGCAATTTCTCATCAAATTTGTTCCTCTAAATCCCTCGGTCTGTAGGATGGGCTGTGATGGCCTGTAATACACGTATCATACACCATCGCTCCGAAGCTAAAGTCCATTCAGCATGGGCATACCTTACTTATTAGGGCGTTCCACCAGTCCAGCCTGATGTGACATTTTCCTTAACTAGTAACGCCATCCCTCCTCATTTATTCTTTCCCCCTCTGCTTCATTTTGACAGCGGAACGGTGGAATCCTGAGCTGCCAGTCCTGCTCCTACTGCACCCGTCTCACTAATGGTGAAAATATTGTAAATCCACGTGCTCTTTTATGCCATATGGCACAATTCTTACACTGATGTATTTGCTGCTGTGCACATTAATCGCACTATGCTCAACAATTAAATGTGAAGTTCTGACTGATCGAGAAGATATTAGCCTCCGCTTTCAATCCTAAATCCAATAGCTTGGATTTGACAGTGGGCTGACAAATAATAACAGATATTTACCACTTTCTCGTTGTAGCAATAATTGAATTAAAATCACAATCATCTCTGCCCGTCTGCGAATCTCCAGACGAGATGCGCTTTATTTCCGATTTTTGGCACTGCCAGCAGTTGGGTTTGAACGTAAGCAGAAAAAGTGAATAAGGGAAATGAGAATGGGGAATAGTGAAATGGAAGGGGTCGTTACAGGAAGTTCGAGATATTCATGCTCATACCATCATGTCTGAGGTTACCCACACGGAACAAAATTTGTTGCTCCAGCAACATGGACATGGCCTCAGTGCTACCAGGCCCAGCACCGAAACGTGCTGCTCTCCAACAGTCACAGGCCTCTACTGAGAAAGGCAACCATCTGCCACCACTCTCTGCCTCCTGCTACTACGCCAGTGTTTACTCTAATGTACTACTTCATCTTGAATGCAAAGCTCGTGGATTTTCTTGACAAAACTCCGATGCGGATCTTTGATAAAATCTCTTGAAAATGTCCATTTAGGTATCATCCTCTGCAGTGCCTTCATGAACTCTCTTGGAAACATTCTTCGTTACTTCTTCAAGAAACTCTATAGCATATCGTGGGATACACAAAACCATGCTGACTATCTCTAGACTGTCCTGTCTATTAAAATACTCATACATACAGTGCTCCAAAGCTTTCCCACTACTGATGTCAGGAGCACCGGCCTAGGATTCCATGATTCATTTCTGAGCCTTTCCCGCATCCCTCGCGCTCTCTCTCACACTCAAACGTGCTGTCTCCCTTCCAGCCTCTGTCTCTCACCCTTTCCCTCTCTCTTTAACACTACTTCTTTCTTCTCAGTCCATCTCTCCACTATCCCCTATTCCTCCCACACACTCTGAGAACTTGAGCTTCCCATTCTCCAGCTTCTATAAACACTATGCCTTTTCCGGCCGCCCTGCCTACCCCTCCACTCTCCTTTTGATTCCTTCTTCCCCTCAACCTCACATAAAGTTCATTTAATATGTTACTGGCAAAGAGTTACGAATGCAGTTGCCTGATTTATTTAAATGAACCGTAAGAAATATTTTTAAAAACAACTGCTGGTGATTGGAGTCTGAGTTTAAAATAAAATGCATAGTCGGCTATATCTGATCTTCAAAAATCCACGCAACAAAGTGAGCTCAAGATGGAGAAAATGGAAGAAACAATTAATGTAATGAAGAAGAAACTCGACTTTCTGAGCTTTAAAAACTCTGACTTAGAATCCAGAATGCGACGGCAGAATATTCGAATGATTGGGGTGCGTGAACCTGTTGAATCTGATAACCCTATGAAGTATTTTTTCTCAACTTTTAAAAGATGCATTTCCTACTGTATTTCCTAACCAACCACCATTATTGGATCGTGTTCACAGAGTTCCATCATACTCGCTTAGGTCAGATAAGCCTCGACATGTCATTTTACGTTTTCATTACTTTGAAGACAAGGAGAAACTGTTTCGTTTTGTTCGATCTAAAGGTTATATTGATTTTCTGGATCTTAAGTTCCGATTCGTGGAGGATTTCAGTAAACCAATCCGGGATCAACGGGTTCGTTACAGATCTGTGATGTCGGAACTCTACAAGATGGATTTTAAACCAGCGCTGCTTTACCCTGCACGTCTAAGGATTCGTACGTTGGATGGAGCCCTCCGTTTTTTTGATTCTCCTTCGGATGCCCAGAGTTATCTCGATCAACTTTCACCTTCAACATCTTAATCGTAATTTTTTAACTATCTCCGTTGAGAGGAGATTGTGAATTTGTCAGTCTTAATTTTTTTGTGTCCTATATGGGCAGAAAAGTTTATTTTTGATTATTTAATATGGTTGCTAAACTTTCCTTTCAACTGCGTCATTCCTTTCTTTTTCCCAGGGGATTCTGGGTGGTTATTCCCTCATCGTCATTTTACGTATTTCCTTTGTGGCCTTAAATTTTGTAGTTTTTTTAAATCAACTTTGTTTTGTAGGTTTTTGTAACTAGTTTATGTTAATAATCTCAATTTGTTTTTTGGTTTTGTTTTGTTTACTTATAGGTCTGGGGTTTGTTGTGGTTTTTTATATTTTCTGGCTTTTTCTCTGTTATATTAAGTGTTTGTTTTAATTGATTTACCTTTTTTTATTCTTTTACTGTTTTATAACTTGCTGATCTTTTTTATATTTACACTTTTTTTAGGGAGCGTATACCGGAAGTCATGGGGGTAGTTTTAGTGCTTGCTTCTTTCTGGCTGGTCTGTGTTAGATTTAGCCTTGGGGTCATGGGGTGGGGGGTGGTGGGAGGGGCTTCACGTTTTAGTTTTGTTCTTCTTGGGCTATGTACACTATTGAAGTATTGGTTGCGTTCTCTTTCCCGGTATCTCTTATTTGTTCTGTTCCCTTTCCGGGTTCGTGCGTCGAGCCTACCGTCAATCCTCCTTTTTGCGGGTTGACTTTAGGGTTTATGGAGTCTATTATTAATTTTGTCTCCTGGAATACTAATGGTCTTAACCATCTTATTAAAAGGAAAAAAAAAATTAAAGTGTTCCGGAGACTTAAAGCACAAATTTTATTTTTACAAGAGACCCATGTGCGGAGGGGGGACAGACTACGTTTTTTTTAAATTCTGGAAGGGTAAACCGTTTCTTCGAACTCCAACGCTAAGATTCGAGGCGTCTCTATTTTTATAGACTCCTCAGTTACTTTTATACAACATGATATTATTTCTGATCCGAATGGTAGATTTCTACTGGTTAGTGGTCTACTATTTAATAAAAAGGTAGATTTGGTTAATGTTTATGCTCCTAATATGGACTGTCCAGAATTTTATAAATCATTATTTGATCAGTTCCCGAATTTGAATGAGTTTTCATTGATCTGGGGCGGAGATCTTAATACCTGTTTATCTCCAGCTTTGGACCGTTCGGCTCCTGTACGGACTTTACCTAATAAATCTGCAACTTTGATTAATTCATTCCTTTCTGATTCTGGGTCGACTGACATTTGGCGTTTTTTGCATCCTCAGGAAAAAGATGTTTCTTTTTTCTCACATGTTCACCACTCTTATTCAAGAATTGATTATTTCTTTATTGATTCTCGTCTTATTTCTTCAGTGATTAAATGTGATTATGACTCTATAACCATTTCGGATCATGCTCCACTTAAGCTTTCTATTAAAATTCAGGCCAATACACAAAATAATAGACAGTGGCGTTTTAATTCGTTGTTGCTTCAGGACTCGGACTTTGTTAACTTTATGAATGAACAGATTGATCTTTTTTTTTACAATTAACTATACAGAGGATATTTCTGTGAACATTCTTTGGGATACTTTTAAAGCTTATATTCGTGGTCAGATTATCTCGTATTCTGCTGCTTTGAGGAAGAAGCTGAAGCAGGAGGAGTTGGTAATCGTGGACAAGATTAAGGAAATTGATAAGAAATATGTTATGGCTCCTTCTGAGGAGTTATATAAACAAAGCACTGAACTTCAAATGGAACACAGTTTATTACTTTCGTCCTCGATTGTAAACCAATTAAAGAAAACAAGAAGTGAATTGTATGTACACAGTGACAAAATTGGCAAACTGTTGGCTAATCAACTGAAGTCTAATTATGCTAAATCTCAAATTAATCAGATTTATAACCAAAATGACCGATTGATACTTGACCATGTGGGGATTAATCAAACTTTCTGTGATTTTTATTCTTCCTTATATCAATCAGAGTCTCCTCGAGATTCTAAATATATGAATGATGTTTTAGATAATCTAGACTTCCCTGAGATTTCACAGGATATGTCTTCTATGTTAGATACTTCCATTACCACAGATGAGATTAAGAATGTTATTTTCTCTATGAATTTGGGGAAAGCTCCTGGCCCTGATGGGTTTACTGTAGAATTTTATAAATGTTTCGCACCTTCATTAATCCCTTGGCTCTGTAGGGTTTTTGAGGCTTCATTAAAACTTGGTAAACTTCCTGAATCTTTCAATAGAACGTCAATCTCTCTAATATTAAAGAAGGATAAAGATCCTGCTCAATGTGCATCTTATAGACCAATATCTTTATTAAATGTTGATTCTAAAGTTTTTTTCTAAGTTATTAGCAAATAGATTAGAAAAAGTACTTCCTTTTATTATTTTGGAAGACCAAACGGGTTTTATTAAAGGTCGTTACTCTTTTTATAACATTCGCACACTGTTAAATATTGTTTATACCCCCTCACAAAATGTTCATGAGTGTGTTATCTCTTTTGATGCTGAGAAAGCTTTTGATAGAGTAGAATGGCCTTATTTATTTAAGGTGCTTGAAATGTTTAATTTTAGCTCGAAATTGATATCCTGGATAAAATTGTTATATCATTCTCCTGTGGCTTCGGTCCGTACTAACTCTTTAAGCTCACCTTTTTCCTCTCTTTTTCGAGGTACTCGACAAGGGTGTCCTCTTAGTCCTTTATTATTTGATATTGCCTTAGAACGTCTTGCAATTGCCATTCGAGAATATCCAAATATTACTAGGATAACTCGGGGCTTAAAGTCCCATAAAATATCACTCTATGCTGATGACTTACTTTTATATATTTCTAATCCCCAAAAATCCATCCCTGCTGTTTTAGAGCTATTAGCACAATTTGGTCTTTTTTCAGGTTATAAATTAAATCTTAGTAAGAGTGAACTTTTCCCGATTAATAAACAATTTCCCTTATATCATAACTTTCCTTTTAAATTGATTAAAAATTATTTTTCATATCTTGGGATTAAAATTACTTGTAAATACAAAGATTTATTTAAGATTACCTTTTTACCAACTTTCATCTAAATGGTTTCCTTTATATTTAACTTTGATTGGTCGTATTAATGCAGTTAAGATGTTTTTTATTGCCAAAATTTTTATATATATATTTCAGGCATTACCAATTTTTGTTCCAAAATCTTTTTTTGATAAAGTTGACTCCAAAATTTCTTCATTTATTTGGCAAAATAAAAATCCGAGACTGGGTAAAATACATTTACAGAAAGCTAAGAGAGATGGAGGCTTAGCATTACCTAACTTTAGATTTTATTATTGGGCAATTAATATTCGACATATGAAATTTTGGCTACTTGACCAGGATATACTATCCATTCCTAAATGGGTAGCATTGGAATTACAATCTGTTCAGGGGTATACACTTGGCTCTATTTTAGGTTCCTCTCTTCCTTTTGATTTGAAACGCCTTAAACAGGTGTCTAACCCGATAGTTAAATATACCTTACGTATTTGATTTCAATTCAGAAAATTTTTTGATCTTAACCAATTTGGGCTAGCGATTCCTATTTTAGGTAACATATTTTTTCCTCCCTCTTTTTACGGATCGTGCTTTTCAAATTTGGAAGTCTAAGGGTATTTCACGGTTTTTAGATTTATTTTTAGATGTTCCCTTATGTCTTTTGAACAATTATCTAATAAATATAATTTATCAAGAATACATTTTTTTAGATATCTACAAGTTAGAAATTTCCTAAGTACCATACTTTCTTCCTTTCCAATGCTTCCTCCTACATACATTTTAGATACTATAATTAACATTAATCCATGTCAGAAAGGTGCATCGGCTATTATTTATAATATTATTATGAAACTTAGGAAAGCTTCATTTGATAAGATTAGGTCAGATTGGGAACAAGAAATGGGATCTATTATTTCCGTGGATGACTGGGTGCAGATTTTACAATTAGTCAATACTTCCTCTATCTGTGCTAAACTTTCCCTAATTCAATTTAAAGTTGTTCATAGAGCACATATGTCCAAAGATAAATTAGCTCGCTTTTATTCTCACATTAATCCTTTTTGTGATAGATGTACGGGGCAGATAGCTTCTTTAACTCTATGTTTTGGTCTTGTCCTACTCTGGAAACTTTTTGGAGAGACATTTTAAATATTATTTCCAAGGTATTGAATATAGATATCTCTCCTCACCCTGTCACTGCTATTTTTGGACTACCTAAAATTTCCAGTAATCTCTCTCCTTCAGCCCGTAGAATGATTGCATTTCTTACTTTAATGGCGAAAAGATGTATTTTACAACATTGGAAAGAGCTTAATGCTCCAACTACCTTTTTTTGGTTTTCTCAGACGATATTATGCTTGAATTTGGAGAAAATTAGAAGCAACCTTCATGACTCTTCATTTAAATGTGAACAAACTTGGAGATCTTTTATTCAATATTTTCATTTAATGTAATATATACCCTTCTTGTTTTTTTTTTACTGTTTTTAATGGAGGTCGGGATTGAGGACGTGATTTTAAGTTTTTTTAACTCTATTTGGTTTCAAGTTAGCCCATTGCTTTGTTTTGCTTTTAGTTAGTTGCACGGTGGGTTTCTTTTGTGTTTTTTTTTTTCCTTTTCTCTATTGATAGATATAAAAATTAGTATACTGTTATGTGATCTTGGTATGTTATGTTTAAATTACATTGTTTGTATTTTTTTTATTAATATTTCCTGTAATTTTATTATATTCTAACAGTGTATTAGTGCCTATATGGCTTACCTTTTTGTATACTTATTCAATAAAAAGATTTAAAAAGAAAGAAAGAAAATGCATATTCTCACTCTGAGAAATTTTCTTTATAAGGTTAAAAGTTATAACGCTTTTCCCTGCAGCAGAGGTAGTTAATTGCAATGTTAAAGACAGTGTTCGCAGGTGAATGAGAGTGAGAGTGGAGTTAATTTCAGCAGAAAGGCCACTCCCTATTCTGTCGGACATGCGGGCCTGTACCGTTTCTTCAGGCAGCTATTTTTACAATCTTACAACCCTCTGTATGAACAAGTTTTCTTTCATGTTCCCATTAAACTTTTCACCTTCCCCACTTAACACTTGAGCTCTGATTGTAAGGCCCCCAAAACTCAATGCAAATACCTACTTGCATTTACCCTATAACTACCACTCATCTTTGCATGTACCTCTGTCAAATCGTCCCTCATTGTTCTGATTTCCAAAAAATAAATTCCGATCCTATTCAAAATTTCCTCATGGCTCATGTCCTCCATTCTGGGCAAATTTCCAGTAATTTTTCTCTCTTCTCGTTACTGTAAACATCCTGTAGGTAGGTGACCAAGATGCACAGGATGCTCCTAATTCGGCCTCAGAAATGCCTCATATAGGTTCAAACATGTTTCCCATCTCCTGTATTCAAAGTATTAGTTTATGAAGACCAATGTGCCAAAAGCAATGTAATCTCAGTGAAGCCCTAAATAACGGAGGAAAGTTATTACCATTCGTATACCCGATAAAGGTTCGATTATATGCATTTTACTTTGCTATCACCCAGTAGCTACCTCATTGCAACACCTCCCTCACCACCTCAATCCTCCACCAATTCTGCCTCTTCTACAGAACTGGGTGAACTCATTTCCTACATTGGACTCCATCTGACCTGTTGCTTCTCCCCAATCTGAATCCCTACAACTTGTCCATCAATTCAGGAACCTCATTGGATTTTCTGAGCCCCAGAGGAGTTTATTGCCAACTGCGCCAACTCGGGGAGGTACTGTAGTTTCAAATAACGTCTAGAAAATAGATTCGACAAATACTCTTTAATTAATAAACAGTGAGCACATAAAAAAAAACATGGAAATGTTGCTTTAGCTCCTTTAAGCGAATTGTGGACATATTTTGGGAATAGCTCGGTCACTAAGGGAAGCAACAGTGAAAAAAACCTAAGCATTGCAAAGCACAAGCGCATTTTTAATTGCCTATTTAATTTGAAACTGATGTCCTTAGGACGACCAGATGCAAAATCTTCCCTGCACGAACTTCTGCCAACTGCCCTCTCTCATTCTGTAAATACAGATCAGGTATCGTTCAGGACATTTATCGTCTTCTTTATGAGAAATTTCCAGTAGATTTTTGACAACCTCTACTGCATCTTGTCCTTTTTTACTGTGGGAGTCTGAAATAAAACTTGGAAGTTTAAAATCACGTTATATAACTAAGTTATGTTTTCTTAGTTTCAAGTATATTTCCCTAACTCCTTCGGGCTGTGGACTGTAGATAAGCTTAATGACCTGTAACATAAACATCAAACACAATCTCTCCAAAGCCAAAGATCCTTCAGCATAGACATAACTTTCTTGTTACTCCGTTCCACATAGAGCGGGTCACTAGTTTAGTTTTCCACTCCAACCTCTCATGGTCCGGTCCATGAAGTCCGCATTCAGTTTCACGGTCCGTTCCATCGATCCATATTCCAGGTTATCCGGTTTTCCCTTGTCCTGTTGTGTGCTTTAATTGAGGCACATGATTCTGGTTTTGGGCATGCTACATAAACAGCTCCTGGGTTCCGCTGCAGTTGCTGGACCTCCCTTTCACCTTCTGCCTGAAGCCTTGCCCGGAGCCTTGCCCGGCAACCTTGTCAAGTTCCACCACCGAAGCGTAACCGGAGCTTTGCTGTGTCAATATAAGGAACTGTCTATCGTCGAGTTGGGAACCTCGTCCTGTCCAAGTCAAGGCTTTGAGTTCTCGTACTGTCCATGTGCCTCGTCCTGTGAAGGAGTTCCACGTCCTGTGAAGGAGTTCCACGTCCTGTTCTGTAGCCACGTCATGTCCTCGCCTAGTTCCGGGGTCCGAGCCCGCGTCAAGATCCAGGTTCTGGGTCCTTGTCTAGTCTCCTGCTCGGAGTTCCAGCCACGTTCCAAGTTCCTTTTTCCTTGTCCTGATCCCGTTTCCCTAGTCTTGTCCTAGACTAGGTCCTGTATCTTAGTCTCGTCCAGCGTCATTTCTTCCCCACTTACCCCGTTTTCTTTGCATACGTAATCCTGTTCCTGATACTTCTGTGTCTGTGTCTTGCTTTTGCGTCTGCTCCCAGCGCCCCCGTTATGACACAACGGGACTGTGACAGCTTTCTTAACTATTAACGCCACCTCTTCTCATTCAATGCTTCCCCATCCGCTTTATCTAAAACAACTGAGAGGTGGAGTACTCCGCTGCCAGGCCTGCTCCTCCTCCAACCCTCTCACTAACGTCGAAAATATAGCGATTCGACGTGCTTATTCATGCCCTAGGCTCTTTCGCCGTTCATACAATACATTGTATAATTTGCAGCTGAGGACATTATTCGAACCATGGTCAACATCTAAATTGTTGATTTTGTCTGAGGCCTTCACAGCTTCTGTCTCCACAACCTCTCCACTCTCTGTTCCGCGGTAGTCTTGTTCCCATCATTTCAATGTCTAGTTTTACCCTCCCACCTCCCACCATCCGCGCCCACCCACCTCGAGCAGTCCTAGTAAACCTTCCCGCTAAAGCGACTAGTACCTTAATTTCTTTGCAGTCGACTCCAAGATCAACGAAACCATTCTCTCCGTTTAACCATTTACGTTTTACTTTCACTCATGTGTCTCCTATTAACCACTTAAGCCCTCGATCATCTCTGGCTGTCCAATCTCTCAATACCTCCTATTACCTTATAGTCTTCTATCAAGAAATTTATCATAGTCCTCTTCAGAGGCAGAAACCAGAGATCCCTTATCGTTTCCTCATATTTTTTTTTCTCTTAATTAAGTAGCATTTCGGTAAATCTATTCCGCATAGTGTTTAAAATTTCCAAATCCCTGCAGTACGCCCTTACTCATAGGTCTCCAATCAGTGAGGCAACCATCTGTTACCACTTTCTGGCTTCATCCTCAAACCAATGGTCTCATCAAATTTACTACCTCATTCTCAAAGCCGAGAGACCAAATCTTCCATGAAGGACCTTGTCAAATGCCTTGCTAAGATCCATGTATACAACATCCACTGTCGTGCCCTCATCCACACTCCTGGTACCTTCCTTGACACGACTTACCACTTACGAAGAATTGCTGAGTATCCTTAATCAGCCATTATCTATCCAAACACTCATACTTCTGGTCCGCTAGAATAACTCCCAATAACCTTCTCTCTACTGATGTCAAGCTCAGAGGCCTATAATTTCTTGGATTGTTTTAAAGCCGCTCTTAAACAGCTGAACAGCATTGGCTATCATCCAGCCCTCTGGCCTAAGGATGATTTAAACATCTCTGCTAGGGATCCGGCAACTTCTTTCTCCCGTAGTGTCCCAGTGAACAACTGTCCAGGCCCAGGGAATTTGCCTGAGGACAGTAGACACATCCTTCTCTGTAATCTGTATAGATTCTGTGAAAACGGTGTTTCTATAGACTCTGTCTCTGTTTGCTGAGTAAATACAGATGTACAAAAAATAATCATCCGTTTTGTCTCCACATATGGATTGGCTATACTCTCATTGTGATATTCCAGAGAACCCATTCTGACCCTGAAATCCCTTTGCTCTGAACATACCTGTAGCATCCGTTAGGATTCTCCTTCAACTTGTCTGCTGAGGCAACAGCAGGCCTTCGATGACACTTCTGCTTTCATTCTGAAGTATTCTCTTCACTGACTTGCACCTACGTTAAAATGTCCGACTGGGATGGAATGGCGTACTAATGGAAAATGATCACCAGGGAAGGAATTGTGTCCTGATTACAAATGGGAGTCGGAAAAGGATTGATATCCCAATTTAAAATGGTTAGCAGGGTAGAAGTGACGCGTGGTTTTAAAATGGCACCCGGGATGGAATGGAGCACTGACCCTAACAGGCCATAGAGCTGGAAAGGTGTCATAACCAGGCCGCATCAAAGGGAAGATGAGTAGCTGGCTGGCTTTCTGGACAAACTGTTGTTGAGGGCCAAGCCTTCGGACTGGTCAGCGTCGATCATCACCATCCTTGTCCTGGGGCACGGCGAGTGGAGAGGGGAGAGCAGTCAGAGTCTAGGTAAGGTGCAGTGTGAAAAGAGAAGGGCAGGAGAGGGAGAAGATGATTAAAACAGTCATCACACTTGTGCTCTCCATCTGCATACCATCTCCCCGACTCTGCCACTCCGTAAGCTTCGTTAGCACACTCTTGCACGTCTCCCTCGCTTTCGCTCCCTGCTCGAGCCCCTTACACTATCCCGTCGCACTCCAACTCTCGTCCTGCACCCCTCTTTCAACGGCTGCATACCCCGCTATAATTTCTCTCTCCCTCTCGCTCCATTGTCTTCCCTCTCTTTAATCCCCTCTCTCGCCTTCATCGATACCTTTCTCTCCACTCCCCTATTCCATTTACCCTACCTACACCGCTCACAATTTAGTATACCTCTATCAAATCTCCTTTAGATCTTATACTTTCCAAGGAATAAAAAACTAATCTATTCCACCTTTCTGTTTTACCCAGGTACTCCAATACCGCCAAAATCCTTTTAAATTTCATTGTACTATTTTAACCATAGTTGCATGTTTCCTGTAGGTAGGTGAACAAAACGGCACACAATATTCCAAATTAGGCCACGCCAATGTGAAATATGACTTCAGCATAACATCCCATCTCGTATTCTCAATAATTTGACTTATGAAGGCCAGTGTGACAAAAGCTTATCTTACGACCCTATCTACCTATGCCGCAATTTTCGATTAATTCTGAACCTGTAATCCTAAATCACTTCGCTTTACGGCACACCTCATTGCCCTACTTTCTAATGTGTGAGACCTACCCTAGTTGGTCGAACCGAAGTGCAATACCCTACATTTGCCTGCATTAATTTTACTTCTGCTAATTTTAGCAGATTTTCCCACCTAGTACAGATCCTGCTGAAAGTTCTGATGGACTTCCTGGCTGTTGGCTACACCTCCAATCTTAGTGTCATCGGCAAGTCTACAGATCCAATTAATTACATTATCATCCAGAGCATTCCTATAGGTAACAAACAATGCATCCAACACCGATCCCTCTGGCACTCCACTATACACGGGCCTCTAGTCAGGGAGGCAACCATTCAATAGCACTATCCACCATCTCCCACAATTTCAATGCCCACTCCAATTTACCACCTCATCTTGAATAACGAGGATTTTGTTGACAAACTTCCCACGCGGCAACTTGTTGAATTTCTTGATAAAGTACAGATAAACAATGTACCCTGCCTTGCTTTCATCAAAGTTCTGAATAGTATTATTCGTAACCTCTTCGAAACACTCTATAAGATTGCCATGAATACACAAAGTTATACCCAATCCATTCTGTTTATTGAAATTCTCACAAATTCGGTCTTTCAAATAACTTTCCCACCACTGATGTCAGGAGCACTGGCTTGTAATTACTTGGCTGAGTCTCTGAGCCTTTCGTAAGCGAACTCAAATCCTCCGGTACCTTACCTGTCGCTAAGCATAATTTAAATTACTTTGGTCACATTGGAATGTCGAACCAGTTCGATTTCATTTTAACAGAACGTACACTCCTTATTCTGAGGAATGTGACTGCTTGTAGACAGACTCTTAGATCAGATTCTCACAGAAAAACAACCCTCACATTCCAGTTGCAGTAAAGTGTGACGGCACGAAACCTCTATATGTTATTCGTTTTGTTGTTGTTGCGGGACCTGCTGAGATCCTCTAAAATTATCCACGCTGTTAGAATATTCTCGGTGAATAAATCAAACTATAGTCATTTCGGATTTCGATATAATCAACCTGTTTCTGTGTTATGAATCAGTGGTCAGGTAGTGATGGTCCCTTAGGAAAGAACAGCACAGAAACCGGCCCTTCGGCCGAGATATTTAAATTGCCTACTTCAGTCGGCATAGCCCTCCATACCCACACGTCTAAAGTATCCTTTGCTGATGATACAAAGATTGAAGGTGTAGTGGAGAGTGAGGAAGGATTTCAAAGCATGCAGAGGGATTTGGACCAGCTGGAAAAATGGGCTGAAAAATGGCAGATGAAGGTAAATGGTAGGGCACTGAGGAGTGCTGTAGAACAGAGGGACCGGGGAATACAGATACAAAGTTCCCTAAAAGTGGTGTCACAGATAAATAAGGTCGTAAAGAGAGCTTCCGACCTTATCTGAAAGGCCTTTATAATTCAAAGTATTGAGTATGAGAGTTGGAATGTTATGGTGAGGTTGTATAATGCATTGGTAAGGCCAGGTTTAGAGTATTGTTTGCAGTTTTGGTCACCAAATTACAGGAAGCATATTACTAAGGTTGAAAGAGTGCAAAAAAGGTTTACACGGATGTTGCCGGGATTGAGAAACTGAGCTACTGAGAAAGGTTGAATTGGTTAGGACTTTATTCCCTGGAGCATAGAAGAAAGAAGCGATAGAGGTATATAAAATTAAGATGGGTGTAGATATAGAGAGTAATGAAAGCAGTCTCATTTTAATTTTCTACGCATCAGGGATTGAAGTCAAAACTCATGATCGATTTCCTTGTATCTCACGTCCACCTGTCGGGCCAAAGTCCTTGTAAATTTTCTCTGCACCCTTTTCAACGTATTTACGTACATATTCCCTGTAGGAAGTTTACCATACTTCATAATAATTCATGTCTGGCCTCAGCCATACCTTATCCAACCTGAAGATGACATTTTATCACCTGCATAATGTACTTTGATTTCTGATGGATAATATGCCAACAACTTTCTTTACGGCCGTATTACCCTTAACCAATTTGTTCCTAGCTGCTCTATATTCGACCACACACCATGATACTATTCCTCTCTGTCTATCATTCTGCCTGTCTTGGCAGCATCCACAAATTTCCTGATGCAATTTAGCACATTATCATCCAGATCGTTGATACAGATGTAAACAGCAAAGGAACCAGCACCGGTCTGTGCAGTTCTCCGCTAGTCACAGGTATCCAGTTAGAGAGGCAACCAACTGCTACCAATCTCTGGTTCCTTTCACAAAGCAAATGTCTCATAAATTTACTACCTCATTTTCATAGCAGAATGACTCAACATTGCGGGAAACTGTCAAATGTCTTGCAAAATTCCACGTCGACAGCAGCCTATAGTTTTTCTTCAACAGCATTCCTGGTAACTTCTTTGACACGATTTGCCACAAACGAAACTATATGGTCTATCGTTAATCAGTCAATATCTAAAAAGAAACTCATATATCCGGGCCATTAAAATACCTTCCAATAACTTTCCCACTAGTGATGTCAGGCTCACAAGACAATAAAATTATAGGTTATTTTTCGAGCATTTCTTAAACAAACGGAACAACATTTGCTACCCTCCAGTTATCTTGTTTAAGAATGATGTAAATATCTCTGCTAGGGTTCCTGCAAGTTTTTCCTTTCGCGAGGTCCGAAGGAACACCTTGTCAGGTTCAGGTGATTTAACCACTCTAATGTGCCTCATCCAAACGTCTCCACCTTTGTAATCTGTATAGAGTCCGGGAAGTTGATTCAGTTTTGTTTTACCTCGATAAACTGCATCCGACTCCTAGATAAATACGGATGCAAAAAATGAGCGCTTTTAGCACCACATTTGGATTCGGTATTGTCCAATTCTCACCTCCCAGTGGTCTAATTATGTCTCTTGAAATCCTTTTGCTCTGAAACTATGTGCAGCATTCCTTACGATTGAACTAGGGCAAAATCATCCTTTCTTAACTCTTCTGCTCTCTTTCTAAAGTGTTCTCTTGCATTCCCTGCACTCGATAAGCACCTCATTGCACCTGTAATTCATCTCCTGTTTTTTCTTCACTTGAGCCTCCATATCACTTGAAATTCCGAGTTCTCGACACCTACCACGTACACCTTTGACAGAAAACGGCCTGTCCCAGCCGACACTTGCAAAATCGTTTCTGACAACATCAAGATTAAAATATGTCCAATCTAAAATCGCAATCCAAGAACAAGGCCTGCTTTTTGCTTAGATACTTTCAAACTAATAGCCTGCGGACTACTGGATACAAAGCGTTCCGCTAGAAAAACTTCTGCCCCCTACCCTGTCTCATTCATTAAATGCAGATCAAGGATCGTCCAGTCGTTCATTTGGGACTTTTATCTGGTGCTTAAAAAATAAAAACTTTCCACAATATATCTCACAACCAATATTCCATCTATTTTTTTTGCACTATGGAAGTCGCAGTCAAAAATTGGAAAGTTAAAATCAGCTGTTATCACAACCTATGTTTCCTGCAATTTTCTGCAATTTCTCTTCAAATGTCATCTTCTAAATCAATCGGACTGATGGTTGTTATGTAGTGCCCTACAATCTCATTCAATGCGTACCCTTTGCTTCTTAATGGTTAAATATAGTAGTTACACGAGCCCTGAGCTCAGCTGGCTTTCATGCAATGCTTTTTGTATTGGAATATCTGCAGCTGAGCACAGTTGTCGACCCATGCTGAACCTTTTCATTCCTGACTTTGACTATCGTCATAACAACATCTGTCTCTACAATCTCTCCACTCTCTGCTCTGGGGCAGTCCTGTTCCCGCAAGGATATCAGTCCCCTTTCAGTTCAGGTGCAAACCACCTTCCTTGGAACATACTCCAAGTTTAACATAATGACTCCCATAGGTTAGTCCTCTATTTTGCTTTCACTCATGCATGTCTGAAATATCGCTAATGTCTCAGCAGCGAACACCAGGCTCGAAGCATTCTCTGTGTGGAAAAAAAAGGTTACATCTCACAGCGCGCTATAATTTCCTCCGTTTTTCTTAATGTTATGTCCCTCCTATTAGCCACTTACTCCCAAGATAATGTCTTGTTGCACAATCCCTCAATACCGCTTACACCTTATACTCTTCTATCATGAAATCTGCCATATTCCTTCGCACAAAATCCAAAATCCAGAGAATCCTCAACGTTTCCTCATTAGACTTGTTCTCTTACCTGAGTAGCATCTCGGTAAATCTATTCTGCATTGTCTTTAAAACTTCCAAGTCCTCCTCTAATTGACGCAGAATTAGAAAATTCGGACCATTCTGCTCCAAAATTCCATCATGACTGATTTACCATTCCCACAACTCCATCCTGCCAGCTTCTTCCCTTCCCCTTTGATGTCCAGTCTAATCAGAACCTATTTACCCCTGCTTTAAACACTATACAAGTGGCTTTCCGAGCGGTTAATGCCCCTCCCATGTGTGAATACTGAAGTAAATTATTCATTACTGACAGCTGCTGCTCCCCTGTTACTCCAGCACGTTCCCGGTTTTATCCATGATCAGTCCTCCCTATGCTCATGTGCGTCTATACCTCCTGATTGTTTCCTTCAACCTACTCAGCAACGCCTTCTGCTATTCCCTTCGCGCAATATTAGGTCCATTTCCAGCTCCCTTCCAAGATGCCTTGTAATACTCGAGCCTTCTCTGACCCTTGCTTCGTAAAGTGCGCTTCCGTCTTCCTCTTGAGAAGGGTTTTCATATTTATTATGAGCCATGTCTCCATATCCTATCATTCCTTCCCTTCTCCATTGAGTCAATTATATGAAAAGCCCAATACAAGATCTCTATTAACAATCTCTATATTAATTTAGTGCATTTCCCCGTACATCTTTTCCCAATTTATGATCTCACGATTTTACGCAATTGCATAGTTCCTTCCCTCCCCAAATTCAATATTTTCCCATTCTTCTGCACACCTCCTTACGCGTCAAAGGTAAACGTTAAGGAGTTATTAATGTTTTTTTTTTTTGGAATTGCGCATCCTCTGAGTGTTTTCGCACCAGGTCTGAAACGTTCTCTGGTACAATAACCAATATGATCACTGAGGGGCAGTGGAGTAGTAGTGGCGGTGAGATGTCTGTCGAATACTCCCAAAAATATCTGTTCTTTTTCTGTTATGGCGGTTCATGTTCGTTTAAAATAACAATAATTCATACAAATATATTGTTCAAATGAGAAGGACGTTTCCAAAGAACATAATGATACTTCACCATAGATTGAGAAACACAAGAGATATGAGACAGATGCTTTTATGATTTCTGTGCGTCGTGAGGAGATGAGTGCCGTATTTTCCTCTTTGCAATGTGTCCATTATAGCAATGACAAAATCTGTCACTGTCCTACAGGGCCATCATAGACCTCGCTGGTGTTATCAGTGCTTTCTCTGACATGCCACCGGCAACATAGAAAATGTCATTGCTTGTCCAGTTCCATCAATACTGCAATGTAATTATCACAGCTTATTCGGTCACCCGGTCTCTCGCACAGAGAATACCACTTCTTAATCAGAACATTCTCTCAGTATACTGGTAATTCCATTGCTACTCGAGTCTCACGATGGACAAAGTTTAAATTACATATAAAACCGTGACCCATACAACGACAACAATATCGCTGAGCGACCCTGTTTCTTTGTCTGTTTAAGTCTACGAAATACGCACTCTGATCCCGTCAATCCCGTGAGATGGCTCTGCCACCCCAATCCCTGGTTTGTGTGGGTACGGTGTACTTTGCTACGCCGTTGTATATCAGTGCCAAGAAATAACAGTTAACACACTGCATGTGATTAAAGGAATCATATTTACTTAATGTTACTTAACTAAAGGGTCATTAAAGAAATGAAATAAAGAAAGAAAAAGGGCGTATTATAATTAACCAGTCAAATGTGAACACGTTGGAGTTCATCTTGAACTTTTCTGTCACTCACGCGCTGGACTTCGGTCTGCGTGGAAGCTCTCACCACCTTCTGATCGTCGCTTGCAATCCATTTCGAACAAATGGTCTCCCACCGGGCCCTATCCGACACTGGTTCTCCCCTGCGTCTTCTCTCTTCGTCTCCCGCCGAACAAAAGGCCCCGGCTCACAACGGCGTCAGTACACAACAGAAAAGCACACGCCGCTCATTGGACGGCTCACATTCCGACGCATCGGAAATCTCCAGCTATAAACTAAACGAATGTTGCCTTACAGTTATATAGGGAAGTTAACAAAGCTTATGCGGTATTAACTTTCATAAGTCGAGAGATAGCATTTGAGAGTTGCGAGGTAATGATGCAGCTCTATAAAACTCTGATTAGACCACACTTGGAGTACTGTGTCCAGTTCTGGTCGCCTCACTATAGGAAGGATGTGCAAGCATTGGAAAGGATACAGAGGAGATTTACCAGGATGCTGCCTGGTTTAGAGAGTATGGATTATGATCATAGATTAAGGGAGCTAAGGGGTTGGAAGTTCAAGGGAGATATTAGAGGAAGATTTCTCACTCAGAGAGCGTTGGTGCGTGGAATGCACTGCCTGAGTCAGTGGTGGAGGGAGATACTCTCGGGAAATTTAAGAGACTACTAGACAGGTACATGGAGGAATTTAAGGTGGGGTGTGGGGTTATATGGGAAGCAGGGTTTAAGGGTCGGCACAACATTGTGGGCCGAATGGCCTGTACTGTTCTGTACTATTCTATGTTCTATGTTCTACAAACACGACTTCTCCATATAGACCATTACAATAGCAATAAAGTCTCCTTCCAGGGCGTGACGCACATCTTTATAAAAATGTTCGTCAGCACATCACACTGCCAGTGATAATGCCCAGTCATAACCCACCACACTGTCACTGGTTGTCAGAAAATATTGGCCATATGTTTATTTCTCAGTGCTCGCCATTTGTAGCAAATAAAACCGGCACAACTGACATACTGCAGAATCACTATCACAAATGTGCTGTTATCAAAGACAATTAAAGCGCTCTGCACAGGGGGATATGTCTGAAGTGATGTGGACCGGATTTCCTTTCAACATAACGTTATGTGGACTTGCTTATACCTGATAAACATTTCAGAGGAGATATTTACCAGCGAATGAATAAGATAACAGTGAAACATGATGGTACAGTATTCGCCCTGGGCTTTTGTACTTATTTGTGGATTGATATCACAGGTGACCCGGCGGTCAGGGATAAACGTTCAGGCTTTATTTTTTGTCATCACATTGGGCCGGGTTTACATTCCGAGTCACTGGTCCATTTTGTTTTTCGTATATGTAAAAGGAATTCGGAGTCATTTATTTGTAAATCTTGTTACACTCTTTTGTTTCGAAGACGAAATATAAGTCGTTGTTTCAAAATATTAGCGTGGCCTATAATTATTTGGTTGATTTGTGAGACTTTCCCACATCCTACGCTCTATACCTCTCACTTACCCGTGCACTCCACCTCCTATTCCCCCTCTCTCACAATTTCGCTCTGTCTGCACTGTCTATATCTCTTTATGTCTCCCCTCTCCTCTCTCTCTCCACTCTACACACGCTCGATCCCTCTTCTTGCCCACATATTCATCCACCTTCAGCTTCCCTATCTGCACCTTTCACACACACCGTGCCCCATCCCCTCTCCATGCTCACCCATGCACTCTCCTTCTGCCTCTTCCTTCCCCTCACCCGCACTCCCCATCGCACTCTCAGCCGCACATCAACAGCAGTTAAAAGGTGGCAAAGGTTCAGGATGATACGGTCTGATTTGTTCAAATGGCAAAAAAAAATGTTTTAAAACTACTGCGGATGATTGGATTAGGGTTAAAAATAGCTATGCAGCTTCTGGCCCCTGGTAACCTTCTTTAAAGGTTCCATCGGTCTTCCATTGGTCTTAGAAGCAATCTTTATGACTCTTCATTTAAATTTGAACAGACTTGGAGATCTTTTATTCGATATTTTCATTTAATGTAATATATACCCTTCTTGTTTTTTTTTACTGTTTTTAATGGAGGTCGGGATTGAGGACGTGATTTTAAGTTTTTTTAACTCTATTTGGTTTCAAGTTAGCCCATTGCTTTGCTTTGCTTTTAGTTAGTTGCACGGTGGGTTTTTTTTGTTTTTTTTTTTTCCTTTTCTCTATTGATATATATAAAAATTAGTATACTGTTATGTTACCTTGGTATTATGTTTAAATTACATTGTTTGTATTATTTTTCTTTGTATTAATATTTCCTGTAATTTTATTATATTCTAGCAGTGTATTAGTGCCTATATGGCTTACGTTTTTGTATACTTATTCAATAAAAAGATTTAAAAAGACAGAAATAAAATGCATATTCTCACTCTGAGAAATTTTCTTTATAAGGTTAAAAGTTATAACGCTTTTCCCTGCAGCAGAGGTATTTAATTGCAATGTTAAAGACAGTGTTCGCAGGTGAAAGAGAGTGAGAGTGGAGTTAATTTCAGTAGAAAGGTCACTCCCTATTCTGTCGGACATGCGGGCCTGTACCGTTTCTTCAGGCAGCTATTTTTACAATCTTACAACCCTCTGTATGAGCAAGCTTTCTTTCATGTTCCCATTAAACTTTTCACCTTCCCCACTTAACACTTGAGCTCTGATTGTAAGTCCCCCAAAACTCAATGCAAATACCTACTTGCATTTACCCTATAACTACCACTCATCTTTGCATGTACCTCTATCAAATCGTCCCTCATTGTTCTGATTTCCAAAAAATAAATCCCCATCCTATTCAAAATTTCCTCATGGCTCATGTCCTCCATTCTGGGCAAATTTCCAGTAATTTTTCTCTCTTCTCGTTACTGTAAACTTCCTGTAGGTTGGTGACCAAGATGCACAGGATGCTCCTAATTCGGCCTCAGAAATGCCTCATAGAGGTTCAAACATGTTTCCCATCTCCTGTATTCAAAGTATTAGTTTATGAAGACAAATGTGCCAAAAGCAATGTAATCTCAGTGAAGCCCTAAATAACGTAGGAAAGTTATTACCATTCGTATACCCGATAAAGCTTCGATTATATACATTTTACTTTGCTATCACCCAGTAGCTACCTCATTGCAACACCTCCCTCACCACCTCAATCCTCCACCAATTCTGTCTCTTCTACAGAACTGGGTGAACTCATTTCCTACATTAGACTACATCTGACCTGTTGCTTCTCCCCAATCTGTATCCCTACAACGTGTCCATCAATTCAGGAACCTCATTGGATTTTCTGAGCCCCAGAGGAGTTTATTGCCAACTGCGCCAACTCGGGGAGGTACTGTAGTTTCAAATAACGTCTAGAAAATAGATTCGACAAATATTCTTTAATTAATAAACAGTGAGCACATAAAAAAAAACATGGAAATGTTGCTTTAGCTCCCTTAAGCGAATTGTGGACATATTCTGGGAATAGCTCGGTCAATAAGGGAAGCAACAGTGAAAAAAACTTAAGCATCGCAAAGTACAACCGCATTTTTTAATTGCCTATTTAATTTGAAACTGATGTCCTTAGGACGACCAGATGCAAAATCTTCCCTGCACGATCTTCTGCCAACTGCCCTCTCTCATTCTGTAAATACAGATCAGGTATCGTTCAGGACATTTATCGACTTCTTTATGAGAAATTTCCAGTAGATTTTTGACAACCTCTACTCCATCTTGTCCTTTTTTACTGTGGGAGTCTGAAATAAAACTTGGAAGTTTAAAATCACGTTATATAACTAAGTTATGTTTTCTTAGTTTCAAGTATATTTCTCTAACTCCTTCGGACTGTGGACTGTAGATAAGCTTCATGACCTGTAGCATAAACATCAAACGCAATCTCTCCAAAGCCAAAGATCCTTCAACATGGACATATCTTTCTTGTTACTCCGTTCCACATAGAGCGGGTCACTAGGTTAGTTTTCCACTCCAACCTCTCATGGTCCGGTCCGTGAATTCCGCATGCAGTTTCACGGTCTGTTCCATCGATCCATATTCCAGGTTATCCGGTTTTCCCTTGTCCTGTTGTGTGCTTTAATTGAGGCACATGATTCTGGTTTTGGGCATGCTGCATAAACAGCTCCTGGGTTCTGCTGCAGTTGCTGGACTGTTCCCTTCCCTTCCCTTTCCTTTCACGTTCTGCCTGAAGCCTTGCCCGGAGCCTTGCCCGGCAACCTTGTCAAGTTCTACCACCGGAGCGTAACCGGAGCTTTGCAGTGTCAATATAAGGAACTGTCTATCGTTGAGTTGGGAACCTCGTCCTGTCCAAGTCAAGGCTTTGAGTTCTCGTACTGTCCATGTGCCTCGTCCTGTGAAGGAGTTCCACGTCCTGTTCTGGAATTCCACGTCCTGTTCTGTAGCCACGTCATGTCCTCGCCTAGTTCCGGGGTCCGAGCCCGAGTCAAGACCCAGGTTCTGGGTCCTTGTCTAGTCTCCTGCTCGGAGTTCCAGCCACGTTCCAAGTTCCTTTTTCCTTGTCCTGATCCCGTTTCCCTAGTCTCGTCCTAGACTAGGTCCTGTATCTTAGTCTCGTCTAGCGTCGTTTCTTCCCCACTTACCCCGTTTTCTTTGCATACGTAATCCTGTTCCTGATACTTCTGTGTCTGTGTCTTGCTTTTGCGTCTGCTCCCAGCGCCCCCGTTATGACACAACGGGACTGTGACAGCTTTCTTAACTATTAACGCCACCTCTTCTCATTCAATGCTTCCCCATCCGCTTTATCTAAAACAACTGAGAGGTGGAGTACTCCGCTGCCAGGCCTGCTCCTCCTCCAACCCTCTCACTAACGTCGAAAATATAGCGATTCGACGTGCTTATTCATGCCCTGGGCTCTTTCGCCGTTCATACAATACATTGTATAATTTGCAGCTGAGGACATTATTCGAACCATGCTCAACATTTAAATTGTTGATTTTGTCTGAGGTCTTCACAGCTTCTGTCTCCACAACCTCTCCACTCTCTATTCCGCGGTAGTCTTGTTCCCATCATTTCAATGTCTAGTTTTACCCTCCCACCTCCCACCATCCCCTCCCACCCACCTCGAGCAGCCCTAGTAAACCTTCCCGCTAAAGCGACTAGTACCTTCATTTCTTTGCAGTCGACTCCAAGATCAACGAAACCATTCTCTCCGTTTAACCCCTTACTTTTTCCTTTCACTCACGTGTCTCCTATTAACCACTTAAGCCCTCGATCATCTCTGGCTGTCCAATCTCTCAATACCTCCTATTACCTTATAGTCTTCTATCAAGAAATTTATCATAGTCCTCTTCAGAGGCAGAAACCAGAGATCCCTTATCGTTTCCTCATATTTTTTTTTCTCTTAATTAAGTAGCATTTCGGTAAATCTATTCCGCATAGTGTTTAAAATGTCCAAATCCCTGCAGTACGCCCTTACTCATAGGTCTCCAATCAGTGAGGCAACCATCTGTTACCACTTTCTGGCTTCATCCTCAAACCAATGGTCTCATCAAATTTACTACCTCATTCTCAAAGCCGAGAGACCAAATCTTCCATGAAGGACCTTGTCAACTGTCTTGCTAAGATCCATGTATACAACATCCACTGTCGTGCCCTCATCCACACTCCTGGTACCTTCCTTGACACGACTTACCACTTACGAAGAATTGCTGAGTATCCTTAATCAGCCATTATCTATCCAAACACTCATACTTCTGGTCCGCTAGAATACCTCCCAATAACCTTCTCTCTGCTGATGTCAAGCTCAGAGGCCTATAATTTCAGGGATTATTTTAAATCGCTCTTAAACAGCTGAACAGCATTGGCTATCATCCAGCCCTCTGGCCTAAGGATGATTTAAACATCTCTGCTAGTGATCCGGCAACTTCTTTCTCCCGTAGTGTCCTAGTGAACACCTCTCCACGCCCAGGGAATTTTCCAGAGGACAGTAGACACATCCTTCTCTGTAATCTGTTTTGATTCTGTGAAAACGGTGTTTCTATAGACTCTGTCTCTGTTTGCTGAGTAAATACAGATGTACAAAAAATAATCATCCGTTTTGTCTCCAGATATGGATTGGCTATACTCTCATTGTGATATTCCAGAGAATCGATTCTGACCCTGAAATCACTTTCCTCTGAACGTACCTGTAGCATCCGTTAGGATTCTCCTCCAACTTGTCTGCTAAGGCAACAGCAGGCCTTCGATGACACTTCTGCTTTCATTCTGAAGTATTCTCTTCACTGACTTGCACCTACGTTAAAATGTCCGACTGGGATGGAATGACGTACTAATTGAAAATGATCACCAGGGAAGGAATTGTGTCCTGATTACAAATGGGAGTCGTAAAAGGATTGATATCCCAATTTAAAATGGTTAGCAGGGTAGAAGTGACGCGTGGTTTTAAAATGGCACCCGGGATGGAATGGAGCACTGAGCCTTACAGGACATAGAGCTGGAAAGGTGTCATAACCAGGCCGCATCAAAGGGAAGATGAGTAGCTGGCTGGCTTTCTGGACAAACTGGTGTTGAGGGCCAAGCCTTCGGACTGGTCAGCGTCGATAATCACCATCCTTGTCCTGGGGCACGGCGAGTGGAGAGGGCAGAGCAGTCAGAGTCTAGGTAAGGTGCAGTGTGAAAAGAGAAGGGCAGGAGAGGGAGAAGATGATTAAAACAGTCATCACACTTGTGTTCTCCATCTGCATACCATCTCCCCGACTCTGCCACTCCGTAAGCTTAATTAGCACACTCTTGCACGTCTCTGTCGCTTTCGCTCCCTGCTCGAGCCCCTCACACTATCTTGTCGCACTCCAACTCTCGTCCTGCACCCCTCTTTCAACGGCTGCATACCCCGCTATAATTTCTCTCTCCCTCTCGCTCCATTCTCTTCCCTCTCTTTAATCCCCTCTCTCGCCCTCATCGATACCTCTCTCTCCACTCCCCTATTCCATTTACCCTACCTACACCGCTCACAATTTAGTATACCTCTATCAAATCTCCTTTAGATCTTATACTTTCCAAGGAATAAAAAACTAATCTATTCCACCTTTCTGTTTTACCCAGGTACTCCAATACCGCCAAAATCCTTTTAAATTTCATTGTACTATTTTAACCATAGTTGCATGTTTCCTGTAGGTAGGTGAACAAAACGGCACTCAATATTCCAAATTAGGCCACGCCAATGTGTAATATGACTTCAGCATAACATCCCATCTCCTATACTCAATAATTTGACTTATGAAGGCCAGTGTGCCAAAAGCTTATCTTACGACCCTATCTACCTATGCCGCAAATGTCGATTAATTCTGAACCTGTAATCCTAAATCACTTCGCTTTACGGCACACCTCATTGCCCTACTTTCTAATGTGTGAGACCTACCTTAGTTGGTCGAACTGAAGTGCAATACCCTACATTTTCCTGCATTAATTTTACTTCTGCTAATTTTAGCAGATTTTCCTACCTAGTACAGATCCTGCTGAAAGTTCTGATGGACTTCCTGGCTGTTGGCTACACCTCCAATCTTAGTGTCATCGGCAAGTCTACAGATCCAATTAATTACATTATCATCCAGAGCATTCCTATAGGTAACAAACAATGCATCCAACACCGATCCCTCTGGCACTCCACTATACACGGGCCTCTAGTCAGGGAGGCAACCATTCAATAGCACTATCCACCATTTCCACAATTTCAATGTCCACTCCAATTTTCCACCTCATCTTGAATAACGAGGATTTTGTTGACAAACTTCCCACGCGGCAACTTGTTGAATTTCTTGATAAAGTACAGATAAACAATGTACCCTGCCTTGCTTTCATCAAAGTTCCGAATAGTATTATTCGTAACCTCTTCGAAACACTCTATAAGATTGCCATGAATACACAAAGTTATACCCAATCCATTCTGTTTATTGAAATTCTCACAAATTCGGTCTTTCAAATGACTTTCCCACCACTGATGTCAGGAGCACTGGCTTGTAATTACTTGGCTGAGTCTCTGAGCCTTTCGTAAGCGAACTCAAATCCTCCGGTACCTTAGCTGTCGCTAAGCATAATTTAAATTACTTTGGTCACATTGGAATGTCGAACCAGTTCGATTTCATTTTAACAGAACGTACACTCCCTATTCTGAGGAATGTGACTGCTTGTTGACAGACTCTTAGATCAGATTCTCACAGAAAAACAACCCTCACATTCCAGTTGCAGTAAAGTGTGACGGCACGAAACCTCTATATGTTATTCGTTTTGTTGTTGTTGCGGGACCTGCTGAGATGCTACAAAATTATCCACGCTGTTAGAATATTCTCGGTGAATAAATCAAACTATAGTCATTTCGGATTTCGATATAATCAACCTGTTTCTGTGTTATGAATCAGTGGTCAGGTAGTCATGGTCCCTTAGGAAAGAACAGCACAGAAACCGGCCCTTCGGCCGAGATATTTAAATTGCCTACTTCAGTCGGCATAGCCCTCCATACCCACACGTCTAAAGTATCCTTTGTTGATGATACAAAGATTGAAGGTGTAGTGGAGAGTGAGGAAGGATTTCAAAGCTTGCAGAGGGATTTGGACCAGCTGGAAAAATGGGCTGAAAAATGGCAGATGAAGTTTAATACAGACCAGTGTGAGGTATGGCACTTTTGAAGGACAATTCAAAGTAGAAAATACAAGGTAAATGGTAGGGCACTGAGGAGTGCTGTAGAACAGAGGGACCGGGGAATACAGATACAAAGTTCCCTAAAAATGGTGTCACAGATAAATAGGGTCGTAAAGAGAGCTTCCGTCCTTATCTCAAAGGCCTTTATAATTCAAAGTATTGAGTATGAGAGTTGGAATGTTATGGCGAGGTTGTATGATGCATTGGTAAGGTCAGGTTTAGAGTATTGTTTGCAGTTTTGGTCACCAAATTACAGGAAGCATATTACTAAGGTTGAAAGAGTGCAGAAAAGGTTTACAAGGATGTTGCCGGGACTTGAGAAACTGAGCTACTGAGAAAGGTTGAATTGGTTAGGACTTTATTCCCTGGAGCATAGAAGAAAGAAGCGACAGAGGTATATAAAATTAAGATGGGTGTAGATATAGAGAGTAATGAAAGCAGTCTCATTTTAATTCTCTACGCATCAGGGATTGAAGTCAAAACTCATGATCGATTTCCTTGTATCTCACGTCCACCTGTCGGGCCAAAGTCCTTGTAAATTTTCTCTGCACCCTTTTCAACGTATTTACGTACATATTCCCTGTAGGAAGTTTACCATACCTCATAATAATTCATGTGTGGCCTCAGCCATACCTTATCCAAACTGAAGATGACATTTTATCACCTGCATAATGTACTTTGATTTCTGACGGATAATATGCCAACAACTTTCTTTTACGGCAGTATTACCCTTAGCCAATTTGTTCCTAGCTGCTCTATATTCGACCACACACCATGATACTATTCCTCTCTGTCTATCATTCTCCCTGTCTTGGCAGCATCCACAAATTTCCTGATGCAATTTAGCACATTATCATCCAGATCGTTGATACAGATGTAAACAGCAAAGGAGCCAGCACCAGTCTGTGCAGTTCTCCGCTAGTCACAGGTATCCAGTCAGAGAGGCAACCAACTGCTACCAATCTCTGGTTCCTTTCACAAAGCAAATGTCTCATAAATTTACTAACTCATTTTCATAGCAGAATGACTCAACATTGCGGGAAACTGTCAAATGTCTTGCAAAATTCCACGTCGACAGCAGCCTATATTTTTTCTTCAACAACATTCCTGGTAACTTCTTTGACACGATTTGCCACAAACGAAGCTATATGGCCTATCGTTAATCAGTCAATATCTAAAAAGAAACTCATGTATCCGGCCCATTAAAATACCTTCCAATAACTTTCCCACTAGTGATGTCAGGCTCACAAGACAATAAAATTATAGGGTTTTTTTAGAGCATTTCTTAAACAAACGGAACAACATTTGCTACCCTCCAGTTATCTTGTTTAAGAATGATGTAAATATCTCTGCTAGGGTTCCTGCAAGTTTTTCCTTTCGCGAGGTCCGAAGGAACACCTTGTCAGGTTCGGGTGATTTATCCACTCTAATGTGCCTCATCCAAACGTCTCCACCTTTGTAATCTGTTTTGAGTCCGGGAAGTTGATTCAGTTTTGTTTTACCTCGATAAATTGCATCCGACTCCCAGATAAATACGGATGCAAAAAAATGAGCGCTTTTAGCACCACATTTGGATTCGCTATTGTCCAATTCTCACCTCCCAGTGGTCTAATTATGTCTCTTGAAATCCTTTTGCTCTGAAACTATGTGCAACATTCCTTACGATTGAACTAGGGCAAAATCATCCTTTCTTAACTCTTCTGCTCTCTTTCTAAAGTGTTCTCTTGCATTCCCTGCACTCGATAAGCACCTCATTGCACCTGTAATTCATCTCCTGTTCTTTCTTCACTTGAGCCTCCATATCACTTGAAATTCCAAGTTCTCGACACCTGTTAGGTTTACTCTTTATTGTGACAGGTCCGTACAAACTTTGTTCTCTCAAAATTTTACTTTTGAAGAACTCCAACCTACCACGTACACCTTTGACAGAAAACGGCCTGTCCCAGTCGACACTTGCAACATCGTTTCTGACACCAGCAAGATTAAAATATGTCCAATCTAAAATCTCAATCCAAGAACAAGGCTGCTTTTTGCTTAGATACTTTCAAACTAATAGCCTGCGGACTACTGGATACCAAGTTTATGGGCTAGAAAAACTTCTGCCACCTACCCTGCCTCGTTCATTGAATGCAGATCAAGGATCGTCCAGTCGTTCATTTGGGACTTTTATCTGGTGCTTAAAAAATAAAAACTTTCCACAATATATCTCACAACCAATATTCCGTCTAGTTTTTTTACACTATGGAAGTCGCAGTCAAAAATTGGAAAGTTAAAATCAGCTGTTATCACAACCTATGTTTCCTGCAATTTTCTGCAATTTCTCTTCAAATGTCATCTTCTAAATCAATCGGACTGATGGTTGTTATGTAGTGCCCTACAATCTCATTTAATGCGTCCCCTTTGCTTCTTAATGGTTAAATATAGTAGTTACACGAGCCCTGAGCTCAGCTGGCTTTCATGCAATGCTTTTTGTATTGGAATATCTGCAGCTGAGCACAGTTGTCGACCCATGCTGAACCTTTTCATTCCTGACTTTGACTATCGTCATAACAACATCTGTCTCTACAATCTCTCCACTCTCTGCTCTGGGGCAGTCCTGTTCCCGCAAGGATATCAGTCCCCTTTCAATTCAGGTGCAAACCACATTCCTTAGAACATATTCCAAGTTCAACATAATGACTCCCATAGGTTAGTCCTCTATTTTGCTTTCACTCATGCATGTCTGAAATATCGCTAATGTCTCAGCACCGAACACCAGCCGCGAAGCATTATCTGTGTGGAAAAAAAAGGTTACATGTCACAGCGCGCTATAACTTCCTCCGATTATCTTAATGTTATGTCCCTCCTATTAGCCACTTACTCCCAAGATAATGTCTTGCTGCACAATCACTCAATACCGCTTACACCTTATACTCTTCTATCATGAATTCTGCCATATTCCTTTGCACAAAATCCAAAATGCAGAGAATCCTCAACGTTTCATCATTAGACTTGATCTCTCACCTGAGTAGCTTCTCGGTAAATCTATTCTGCATTGTCTTTAAAACTTCCAAGTCCTCCTCTAATTGATGCCGAATTAGAAAATTCGGACCATTCTGCTCCAAAATTCCATTATGACTGATTTACCATTCCCACAACTCCATTCTGCCAGCTTCTTCCCGTTCCCTTTGATGTCCAGTCTAATCAGAACCTATTTACCCCTGCTTTAAACACTATACAAGTTGGCTTTCCCAGCGGTTAATGCCCCTCCCATGTGTGAATACTGAAGCAAATTATTCATTACTGACAGCTGCTGCTCCCCTGTTACTCCAGCACGTTCCCGGTTTTATCCATGATCAGTCCTCCCTATTCTCATGTGCATCTATACCTCCGGATTGTTTCCTTCATCCTACTCAGCAACGCCTTCTGCTATTCCCTTCGCGCAATATTAGGTCCATTTCCAGCTCCCTTCCAAGATGCCTTGTAATACTCGAGCCTTCTCTGACCCTTGCTTCGTAAAGTGCGCTTCCGTCTTCCTCTTGAGAAGGGTTTTCATATTTATTATGAGCCATGTCTCCATATCCTATCATTCCTTTCCTTCTCCATTGAGTCAAATCTATGAAAAGTCCACTACAAGTTCTCCACTAACAATCTCTATATTAATTTAGTGCATTTCCCCGTACATCTGTTCCCAATTTATGATCTCACGATTTTACGCAATCGCATAGTTCCTTCCCTCCCCAAATTCAATATTTTCCCATTCTGCTGCACACCTGATGTCTGTCGAATACTCCGAAAAATATCTGTTCTTTTTCTGTTATGGCGGTTCATGTTCGTTTAAAATAACAATAATTCATACAAATATATTGTTCAAATGAGAAGGACGTTTCCAAAGAACATAATGATACTTCACCATACATTGAGAAACACAAGAGGTATGAGACAGATGCTTTTATGATTTCTGTGCGTCGTGAGGAGATGAGTGCCGTGTTTTCCTCTTTCCAATGGGTCCATTACAGCAATGAGAAAATCTGTCACTGTTCTGCAGGGCCATCATAGACCTCGCTGGTGTTATCAGTGCTTTCTCTGACATGCCACCGGCAACATAGAAAATGTCATTGCTTGTCCAGTTCCATCAATACTGCAATGTAATTATCACAGCTTATTCGGTCACCCGGTCTCTCGCACAGAGAATACCACTTCTTATTCAGAACATTCTCGCAGTATACTGGTAATTCCATTGCTACTCGAGTCTCACGATGGACAAAGTTTAAACTACATATAAAACCATGACCCATACAACGATAACAATATCGCTGACCGACCCTGTTTCTTTGTCTGTTTAAGTCTACGAAATACGCACTCTGCTCCCGTCAATCCCGTGAGATGGCTCTGCCACCCCAATCCCTGGTTTGTGTGGGTACGGTGTAATTTGCTACGCTGTTGTATATCTGTGCCAAGAAATAACAGTCAACACACTGCATGTGATTAAAGGAATCATATTTACTTAATGTTACGTAACTAAAGGGTCATTAAAGAAATGAAATAAAGAAAGAAAAAGGGCGTGTTATAATTAGCCAGTCAAATGTGAACATGTTGGAGTTCATCTTGAACGTTTCTGTCACTGATGCGCTGGTCTTCGGTCTGCGTGGAAGCTCTCACCACCTTCCGATCGTCGCTCGCAATCCATTTCGAACAAATGGTCTCCCACCGGGTCCTATCCGACACTGGTTCTCCCCTGCGTCTTCTCTCTTCGTCTCCCGCCGAACAAAAGGCCCCGGCTCACAACGGCGTCAGTACACAACAGAAAAGCACACCCCGCTCATTGGACGGCTCACATTCCGACGCATCGGAAATCTCCAGCTATAAACTAAACGAATGTTGCCTTACAGTTAGATGGGGAAGTTAACAAAGCTTATGCGGTATTAACTTTCATAAGTCGAGAGATAGCATTTGAGAGTTGCGAGGTAATGATGCAGCTCTATAAAACTCTGATTAGGCCACACTTGGAGTACTGTGTCCAGTTCTGGTCGCCTCACTATAGTAAGGATGTGGAAGCATTGGAAAGGGTACAGAGGAGATTTACCAGGATGCTGCCTGGTTTAGAGAGTATGGATTATGATCATAGATTAAGGGAGCTAGGGCTTTACACTTTGGAGAGAAAGAGGATGAGAGGAGACATGATAGAGGTGTACAAGGTATTAAGAGGAACAGATAGAGTGGGCAGACAGCACCTCTTCCCTAGGGCAGCACTGCTCAATACAAGAGGACATGGCTTTCTGGTAAGGGGTTGGAAGTTCAAGGGAGATTTTAGAGGAAGATTTCTCACTCAGAGAGGGTTGGTGCGTGGAATGCACTGCCTGAGTCAGTGGTGGAGGGAGATACTCTCGGGAAATTTAAGAGACTACCAGACAGGTACATGGAGGAATTTAAGGTGGGGTGTGGGGTTATATGGGAAGCAGGGTTTAAGGGTCGGCACAACATTGTGGGCCGAATGGCCTGTACTGTTCTGTACTATTCTATGTTCTATGTTCTACAAACACGGCTTCTCCATATAGACCATTACAATAGCAATAAAGTCTCCTTCCAGGGCGTGACACACATCTTTATAAAAATGCTCGTCAGCACATCACACTGCCAGTGATAATGCCCAGTCATAACCCACCACACTGTCACTGGTTGTCAGAAAATATTGGCCATATGTTTACTTCTCAGTGCTCGCCATTTGTAGCAAATAAAACCGGCACAACTGACATACTGCAGAATCACGATCACAAATGTGCTGTTATCAATGATATTTAAAGCGCCCTGCACAGGGGGATATGTCTGAAGTGATGTGGACAGGATTTCCTTTCAACATAACGTTATGGGGACTTGCTTATACCTGATAAACATTTCAGAGGAGATATTTAGCAACGAATGAATAAGATAACAGTGAAACATGGTGGGACAGTATTCGCCCTGGGCTTTTGTACTTATTTGTGGATTGATATCACAGGTGACCCGGCGGTCAGGGATGAACGTTCAGGCTTTATTTTTTGTCATCACATTGGGCCGGGTTTACATTCCGAGGCACTGGTCCATTTTGTTTTTCGTATATGTAAAAGCAATTCGGAGTCATTTATTTGTAAATCCTGTTACACTCTTTTGTTTCGAGGACGAAATATAAGTCGTTGTTTCAAAATATTAGCGTGGCCTATAATTATTTGGTTGATTTGTGAGACTTTCCCACATCCTACGCTCTATCCCTCTCACTTACCCGTGCAGTCTACCTCCTATTCCCCCTCTCTCACAATTTCGCTCTGTCTGTACTGTCTATATCTCTTTATGTCTCCCCTCTCCTCTCTCTCTCCACTCTGCACACTCTCGATCCCTCTTCTTGCCCACATATTCATCCACCTTCAGCTTCCCTATCTGCACCTTCCACACACACCGTGCCCCATCCCCTCTCCATGCTCACCCATGCACTCTCCTTCTGCCTCTTCCTTCCCGTCACCAACACTCCCCATCGCACTCTCAGCCGCACAGCAACATCAGTTAAAAGGTGGCAAAGGTTAAGGTTGATACGGTCTGATTTGTTCAAGTGGCAATAAAAAAATGTTTTAAAACAACTGCGGATGATTGGATTAGGGTTAAAAATAACTATGCAGCTTCTGGCCCCTGTTAACCTTCTTTAGACTGTTAAAGGTTCCATCGGTCTTCACTTTAGTAGAAATGGTTTAATGTATTAAAGACACAGTATTCACAACTGAACAAGGGTGACGGTGGATTTGATTTCAGCAGAACGACATTTGCGTGTCCAAGCAGCTGATTAGACAGAGACACTGAGCTGCGAATCTCACAGAACAACAACCAAAACCTTCCTAATCAATCAATGTTGCTTCTTCATTTCTAATTTCTCCGAAGCGTCTCGGCTCGAAATGTCGAATTTTCATTCAATTCCGTAGACTTTGCCTGACCTGCTGAGTTCCTCCATCATTTTGTGTATTACAATAGGTATGGATGATCGGCGAGGGGGAGTGTGTGGGATCAACAGGTGGACAGTATGAGTGGACTTCACAACATAAGCACGCTGTTAAAGTATTTTGGGAGAATTCAGCTGTGAAGGATTTAACTTATGATATTTATTTGGACATTAATCCAGATATCTGCGTTATCAATCAATGATGAATGAGTCAGCGAGTTGTAGAACAGTATAATATGGAAACAGGCCCTTCAGCCCCGCCTTCCAACTGCAAACTGCTTCATGTTGCCTTTAAACCTTCCACCATTAACACATGACTCTGATTGTTAGTGCATCCAAACTCGGTGGAAAATTCCAACCTGCATTTATCCTAGCAGATTTGTAAGGAGATAGTAGATATTTGGAGTAAACACAAGCTTGTGATTGTGGGAGATTTTAATTTTCCAAACATAGACTGGGAAGCCCATACTGTAAAAGTACTGTAAAAGGGCTGGACGGTTTGGATTTTGTAAAATGTGTGCAGGATTTTTCTTTTGCGGCCATACACAGAGGTACCAACCAAAGAAGGAGAAGTGTTGAATCTCCTGTTAGGGAATGAGATAGGGCAGATGACGGAGGTTTGTGTTGGGGAGCACTTCGGGTCCAGTGATCACAATGCCATTAGTTTCAATGTAATTATGGAGAAGGATAGGTCTGGACCCAGAGATGATATTTTTGATTGGAGAAGGACTAACTTCGAGGAGATGCGAAAGGATTTAGAAGGAGTGGATTGGGACGAATTGTTTTATGGGAGGGATGTAACAGAGTAATGGAGGTCATTTAAAGGTGCAATTCTGAGGGTACAGAATCTTTATGTTCCTGTTATGTTGAAAGGAAAGGCTAAGCGTTTGAGCAGCCATGGTTTTCAAGGGATATTGGAAACACAGTTCGGAAAAAGAGAGATACCTACAATAAATATACGCAGTATGGAGTAAATGAGGTGCTGCAGAAATATGAAGAATGTAAAAAGAATCATAAGAAAGAAATTAGAAAAGCTAAAAGAAGATATGAGGTTGCTTTGGCAAGTAAGGTGAAAATAAAACCAAAGGGTTTCTACAGTTGCATTAATAGGAAAAGGATAGTGGGGGATTAAGTTGGTCCCTTAGAGAATCAGAGTGGACAGCTATGTGTGGAGCCAAAAGAGATTTGGCCATACAAAACCATTTCTTTTCCTCGGTATTCACTGGGGAGAAGAATATTGACTTGTGTAAGATAAGGGAAACAGGTAGGGAAGTTATGGAAACTATGATGATTAAAGCAGAGGAAGTACTGGAGCTTTTAAGGAATACCAAAAGTGGATAAGTCTCCGGGTCCTGACAGGATATTTCCTAGGTCCTTGAGAGTAGTTAGTGTGGAAAGAGCAGCGGCTCTGACAGAAATATCTTAAATGTCATTAGAAATGGAGATGGTGCCGGAGGATTGTTTAATTGCTCATGTTGTTCCTTTGTTTAAAAAGGGTTCTAAGAGTAAACCTAGCAATGATCAGGCTGTGAGTTTGACGTCAGTTGTGGGTAAATTGATGGAAAGTATTCTTAGAGATGGTATATATAATTATCTGGATAGACAAGGTCTGATTAGGATTAGACAACATGGATTTGTGCGTGGAAGGTCATGTTTGACAAATCTTTTTTTATTATTTTTTTGAAGACGTTGCCAGGAAAGTTGACGAGGGTAAAGCAGTGGATGTTTTCTATATGGACTTCAGTAAGGCTTTTGACAATTTTCCACATGGACTGTTAGTTGGGAAGGTTCAATCATTAGGTATTTATATTGAAGTAGTAAAATGGATTCAGCAGTTTCTGGATGGGAGACGCCAGACTGTAGTGGTGAATAACTGTTTGTCAGATTGGAGTCCGGTGATGAGTGGTGTGCGTCAGGAATCTGTACTGGGTACAACGCTGTTTGTCGTATACATTAATGATCTGGATGATGGGGTAGTAAATTGGATTAGTAAGTATGCAGATGATACTAAGATAGGTGGAGCTGCGGAAAATGAAGCTGTGTTTCAAAGCTTGCAGACAGATTTAGGCCAGTTAGAAGAGTGGGCTGAAAAATGGCAGACACAGTTTAATGCTGATAATTGTGAGGTGCTACATTTTGGTAGGACTAATCAAAATAGGACATACACGGTAAATGATAGGGCATTGAAGAATGCAGTATAACAAGGGGAACTAGGAATGATGGTGTATAGTTCCCTGAAGGTAGAATCTCATGTGGAGAGGGTGGTGAAGAAAGCTTTTGGTATGCTGCCCTTTATAAATCAGAGCATTAAGTATAGGAGTTAGGATGTAATATTGAAATTGTAGAACGCATTGGTAAGGCCAAATTTGGAGTATTGTGTACAGTTCTGGTTACCGAATTATAGGAAAGATGTCAACAAAATAGAGAGAGTACAGAGAAGATTTACTAGAATGTTACCTGGGTTTCATCACCTAAGTTACAGAGAGAGGTTGAACAAGTTGGGTCTTTATTCTTTGGAGCGTAGAAGGTTGAGGGAGGTCTAGATAGAGGTATTTAAAATTATGAGGGGGGTAGATAGAGTTGAACTGGATAGGCTTTTTCCATTGAGAGTGGGGGAGATTCAAACAAGATTTGAGATTTAAAGGGCAGAAGTTCAGGGGTAACATAAGGGGGAACGTCTTTACTCAGAGCGTGGTAGCTGTGTGGAACGAACTTCCAGCAGAAGTGGTTGAGGCAGATTCGATAATGTCATTTAAAGTTAAATTGGATAGATATATGGACAGGAAAGGAAAGGAGGGTTATAGGCTGAGTGCAGGTCGGTGGGACTAGGTGAGAGTAAGAGTTCGGCACGGACTAGAAGGGCCGACATGGCCTGTTTCCGTGCTGTAATTGTTGTATGTTTATATGGTTATATCTATACCCCCATAATTTTGTGCACCACTTTCAAAGCTTCGCTCAGTGCTCTAAGTTCCAAGGAATGAAGTCCAATACTCTGTAATGTTACCTTATCAGTCAGGTCGTCCATACCAGGCAACCTCTTGGTAATTTTTCTCTGTACTCTTACTCTGTATCCTTTCCTGTAGGTAGGCGACCAAAACTACACACAGTACTCCAAATTCAGCCTCAGCAATGCCTTATACTACACCAACAAAAATCCCATTTCCTGTGCTCAATGTATTGATTTATGTAGGCCAATGTTCGAAAAACAATGCAGTCTCAGTAAAGTCAGAAATAATCCTGCAAAGTTATTTCCAGTCGTATACCCAATAACGCTTGGATTATATACATTGTACCTTTGACCTTCTTCACTGCCTACAACATTTCAAAATCTCCCTCACCACCTCAGCTCTTCACCATTACCACCTCTTCGACCGAGGTGAGTGACCTCCTTTCTAACGTTGGACTCCATCTTACCGGTTGCTTCCCCCAAGCTGAATCCACAGAACGTGTCCATCGCTGCTCGAATCTCAACGGATTCTCTGGGGCCCAGTGCAGTTTATTGCCAACTATGCAATTTCGGGGAGCTCAAATACTGCTCAGAATATAAATTCGACAATTACTGTATAATTAATAAAATATGAGCCTACATGATATTTCATAAAGCTTGGAAATGTTGCTTTCTGTCCCTTAGGCGAATTGTAGACTCCGATTAGGAATTGGTCAGACACCGTGGGAGGTAAGCGCGGAAATTGGTGGGGCCGCAGCCGATACAATTAAATTCTTTGGTCCCTTACAATATCTTTTAATAGCTTTCCCACGACTGATAGCAAGCTCAGAGGGCTAAAATTTCACAGATTAATTTAGAGCCTATCTTAAGCAACGGAAGAATGCTGGGCTCTCCTCGAGTCCGCTGGTTTAAGCACGCAGACTGCGGAGCCGATCTGTTTTTCTTTCGCACATTTACTTTAAAGCTAATGTCCTTTGGACTACTGGATGCAACGTGTTCCCCTGTACAAAATTGTGCCACCTGGCCTTCCTCCTTCCCTAAATGCAAATCAATATCGCACACTCCCTCATTTGGGACTTTTACCTACTGATTAAGAAAACATTCCAGAAAATAGATGACAACGTCTATTCCATCTTGTCCTTTTACACTTTGGGAGTCCCAGTCAAAACCTGGAAATTTAAGCATAGCTCCTATAACAAACTGACGTTTGCTGAAATTCTGAGCAATTTCTCTTCACATTTGTTCCTCTAACTCCCACGGACTCTTGTCTGGGCTGTAATGCCGTGTAATACATCTATCATACTTCATCGCTCCAAAGCCAAAGCCCCTTTTACATGGCCATACCTGTCTTATTACTACGTTCCACATTGAACGCCTCACTGGGTGAGTTCTCTAATCCACCCTGATGTGACATCTTCCCTAACTAATAACGCCATCCCTCCTCATTTATTCCTTCCCCCTCTGCTTCATCTTAAAGAGCGGAGCGGTGGAATACTGCGCTGCCAGTCCGGCTCATACTGCAACCATCCCACTAATGGCGATAATATAGTAAATCCACGTGCTCATTCATGCCATGGTGTCATCCGCCTTTTAATACAATACTTCTTACATTGAGGTATCTGCAGCTGAGTACATGACTCGCACCATGATCAACAATTAAATTCCTGACACGAGGAATTCTGCAGATGCTGGAAATTCTAGCAACACACGTCAAAGCTCACCAGAAACGTTGATGTATGTAAATTAAATTCCTGATTCTGTCTGAGGCCTTAGCATCTGTCTCCACAATCTACTCACTTTCTGTTCTGCGGCAGCCTTGTTGTTATCGCTTGCAAGTCTGGATTTACCCTTCCCCCTCCCACCACCAATTCCCCCACCCCCACCCCACCTCGAGCAGCACTAGCAAGCCTTCCGGCTGGGATATTAATAGTCTTCAGTTCACGTGCATACGAACTTCCTTTCAGCCGACTCCAAAATCAACCAAACGACTCCCTCAGCTTAATGCTGTATTTTTTTTTCTTCCGCTCACATGTCTTTGAAATGTCCCTAATGTCTCAGCACCGAACACCAGCCCTGGCAGCCTGTTCCAGGACCGCAGCAATCTCTGTGTAACAAAACGTTGCTTCTCGCATCCAGACTATAATCTCTTCCGATTCTTTTAATGTTATGCCCTTCGTATTAGCCACTTACGTCCTCGACAATGTCTAGCTGTCCAATATCCCAAAACCTCTTATCACTTATCACTCTTCTATCAAGCAATATGTCATACTCCTTCTTACCAGATCCATAAAACAGAGATCCATCAACGTTTTCTTAAAAGGTTTTTTGTCATACCTGAATAGCATCTCGGAAAATCTATTCTGGGTCAACTTTAAACGCTCCAAATACTCCTATAATTGCAGCAGAATGAGGCCATTTCCGCCAGTCTGCCCCGCCGTTCCATCATGGCTGAATTACTATTCCTCGTAATTCCATGCTGCTGCTTTCTTGCCGTAACCTTTGAACTCCTGACTGATCAAGAACATACGAACTTTCGCTTTCAAAACTAAATCCAATAACGTTGATTCCACAGTTGGCTGGAAAAAAAATGATAAGAGATTTACCACTCTCTGGCTATAATAATAATAATCATAAATTAATTAATCAATTAATAAATGAATAAATCACAATCATCTCTGTCCATCTGCGATTCTCCAGATGAGTTACACATTATTTGCAATTTTTGGCACTGCCAGTAGTTGGGTTTGCAGGTAGGCAGATAAAGAGTGAGAGGGAAATGAGAATGCGGAAATGTGAAACGGAAGGGGGCAGTACCGGAAGTTCAAGATATCCGATATATCAAGGTATTCCGTCTGGGTAGACTCTAAACCATTAGTTCAGAAGCTACCCAGACGAAATGTAAGTTGCTGTTTCATCAACATGAGTGTGGCCTCATTGCTTCAATATCCAGCACAGAAATGTGCAGCTTTCCACTACACACAGGCCTCCAATTAGAAAGGCAACCATTTTCCTTCACTCTCTGTCTCCTGCCCCTACACCAATGTCTACTCCAATGTTATACCTCATCTTGAAAGTAAAGCTCACGGATTTTCCTGACAAATCTCCGATGCGGGACTTTGATATATTCTCCTGATAAAGTCAATTTAGCCATCATCCAATACAGTTCGTTTGTTGACTTTCCTGGGAAAAAAAAATCGGTACTTCCTCGGGAAACTCTATAACATAGTGTGGGATATACAATGCCGTGACTAGCCCTGGTCAGTCCCGTCTATTAAAATACTGATACATACGGTGCTTGCAAACTTTACCACTACTGATGTCACAAGTAGGGACCTGTGATTCCACAGATGATTTCTGAGCCTTTCCCACATTCCTCACTCTATCCCTCTCACTAACCCTTGCACTCTACCATCGACTCCCTCTCTCTTACACTACCCCCCTCTGCCCTCTGTAAAGCTCTTTTTCGCTACCTCTCTCCTCTCAGTCCAGCTCGCCACTCTACCCTCTTTCTCCATCTTGAGCTTCCCTTTCTCCAACTTTCGCACACACCCTGCCCTTTTCCCTCTCCCTGCTCACCCACTCACTCTCCTTCCGTCTCATTATAGCGCTTACCCTCGCTCTCACTGTTAAAGTCACCATTACATCCGCATTAAACATGTTGGTCGGAAAAGGTTAGGAATGCAATGGGCTGAGTAATTTAAATTAATCTTTAAAATATTTCTTTAAACAAATGCCGCTGAATGAAGTCTGAGTGTAAAATAAGTGCAAGTTCTGACCCTGGTAGTTTTCCTTATATGGTTAAAGTTTCCATCACTCTTTTCTGAAGCAGAATTGGTTAAAAAGAATTGGTTAAATGCAATATTCAGGTCATATCGTTCACACCTGAATGAGAGTGAAATTGCATTTCATTTCAGCAGAAAGGCCACCCCCTATTATGAGGAAACTGTGGGGTCAGGCAACTGATTAGACAGGGACATTGATCTCCGAATCTCACAGAGCAAGATCCCAAACCTTCCTAATCAAGCAATAATCTGGACTCTTCCTGCTTGATTTCTAATTTCTCTGAGGGTGTCGGCCCGAAAGGTCGAATTCTTGATCCATTCCACAGATTTGCCTGAGTTTCTCGGGCATTGTTTTGCGTTACCATAGTTACGAAAGATTGGCGAAATGGAGTAATGAAGCAGTAAGTAGTTTGAAACGGCATCAAAACATAACCACGGTGTTAGAATATTTTTTGGAGAACTAAGCTGTGAACAGTCTAACTTCTGAAATTTATATTGGATCTTAGTTTAATCATCCGTTTGTGTGTGTTACGAATCAATTATTAAGGAGTTAGTGAGTCATGGAAACGTACAGTATGGAAACAAGCCCTTCGACCAATGGCTCTCATCTGCAAACTCCCATCCACCTGTACAGAGGCCCCCACTATCCAACATTCCCTTCAAGTTTGAAATGTAGCCCGCATTCACCACTTGCCACAGAAGCATTTTTTTACACTCTCATAATCCTCTGAATGAAGGAGTGTTCATTTGTAATACCCTTAAACTTTTCTGACTCGGCTGGTGGCGTAGTGGCATTAGTCGAAAGGTCCCGAGTTCGAATCCAGCCGGCTCCCCTGCACGCTTTCCATCCTTGCCGGGTTATGAGCTGGTGATATCTTTGGAATCTCACCCGGCAGAGGGCAATTGCAAACCACTACTGTCAATTGCCTCGTATGCGGTTCCCCACTACGTCAGAAGGGCGTGGAGGGAAATTGTCCGCTAACCGTAAAAACTCCGGATGCGAGGTAACATTCCTTTTCCTATCCTTTTCACCTTCCAGCCTTAAGACATGACCTCTGATTGTAAGTTTACCCAAACTCACTGAAAATCTCTACTTGCATTTACCCTATCACTATCCCTCATCTTTGTGTGTACCTCTAACAAATATTCCTTGGTGTTCTTATGTCTAAGGAATAAAGTCCGATTCTATTCAATCTCACCTTATAACTCATGTCTTCCATACCAGACAACGTCCAGTTAAGTTTCCTCTGTACTATTACTCTGTAGCCTTCCCTGTAGGTAGATGACCACAATTGCACACAATACTCCGAATTCGGCCTGAACAATGCCTCAAACAAGCTCAGCATGTTTCCCATCTCTTGTATTCAAAAGTATTAATTTATGACAGCCAATGTGCCAAAATCAATGCATTCTCAGTAATGTCCTGAATAATTCAGCAAAGTTATTTCCATTTGTGTACCCAATAGCGTTTAGAATATATATAGTACCTTTCACCTCGCTCAGTAGCTACCTCATGTCAAAACCTCCCTCACCGCCTCAGCCCTCCACTATTTCTGCTTCTTCTGCAGAAGTGGGTGACTTCATTTCCAGCAATGGACTCCATCTGGTTTGTTGCTTCGCCCCAACCTGAACCCCCGCAACGTGTCCATCAATACTTAAATCTTATTGGATTTGTGAGGCCCAGTCGAATTTATTGCCAACCGCGCAAGCTGGGGATGAAACTGTCCTTTCAAATAACGCTCAGAACATTAATTCGACAAAAAAACAGAGATGCCTCAACGTTTCCTCATAAGACTTATTGTCTTACCTGAGAGGTATGTCGGTAATTCTATTCTGCATCGTGTTTAAACTTTCCACATCATCCTATAATTGGAGCAGAATTCGGCCATTCGGACCATTCTGCTCCAAAGTTCAATCATGGCTGATTTACTATTCCTCGCAACTCCATCCGGCTGCCTCCGTCCTATAACCTTTGTTGTCCTAACTGATCAGAAACGTATTAACCTTCGCTTTAATAACTATACCCAATAGCATAGCTGCACAGCCGGCTGGGAAATTAATAACAGTGATTTACTATTCTCTAGCTGAAAATAAATAGATTAAAAAAATCTTCATATCTGTCGTTCCTTCGATTCTCCACACGAGTTATGCTTTATTTCCGATTTCTGGCAATGCAAGCAGTTGGGGTTTCAGGTATGCAGGCAGGAAGAGAAAGGAGAAATGAAAATTAGGAATGTTGCAGTTAACGGGGGCATTACCGAATTTTCGAGATATCGATGCTCACACCATCAGGAGGGAGGCTAACCAGACGGAATGTAAGTTTGTGTTCCATCGACATGAGTGTCTTTTGATTGCTTCCATATCCAGCACCAACACGTGTGTCTCTCTTCTCGTCACAGGCCTCCACTTAGTAAGGCAACCATCTGCCACCACTCTCTGCCTCGTCCCAGTACGCCAATGTCCACCCCAAAGTATTACCTCATCTTGAATGCAAAGCTAATGGATTTTGTTGATGAATCTGTTATGCCGGATTTTCATAAAATCTGTTGATAAAATCCATGAAAACCTCATTCACTGCATTACCTTCATCAACTCTCCTTGAAATTTACCTCGTGACTGCACGAAAAAATTGCTTAGAATACACAAAGCCATGCTGACTATCCTAGTCAGTCCTCTCTATTAAAATACTCACACATACGGTGCTTTCCCACTTTCCCACTGCATATATCAGGAGCACAGGCCTAAACTCCCTGGCTGGTTTGTGAGACTTTCCCACAACCCTCGCTCTAACCATTTCACTTTCCCGTGCACTCAATCATCCACTGCCTGTCTCCTGCACTTCCCCTCTCTCTGCCATCTCAATCTCTCTTTTCCTCTGCCTCTCTCATCTCAGTCCAGCTCTGCACTTTCCCACACGCTCTTCCATCTTGAGCTTCCCTTCCTCCACCTTCCATAGACACCCTGTCGTTTCCCTGCTCCCTGCTCACCCATTCTCTCTCCTTCTGACTCCTTTTCCCTCCGCCCTCACTCCCTCACTCTGAACTTCAACCTCACAACAAGATTTAAAATATTGCTGGCGAAATGTTAGGAACGCAATGGGCTGATTTATTTAAATAATCGTTGAAATATTTCTTTAAACAACTGCAGATGATTTGAGTCTGAGTTAAAATAAAGTGCAGGCTCTGACCCCTGTTAATTTTCTTTATAAGTTTAAATTTTCTGTCTCTCTTCCCTGCAGCAGAAATGGTTAAATGCAATATTAAAGACAAATTGTTCACACCTGAATAAGAGTGAAACTGCATACCATTTCAGCAGAACGGCCTCTCCCTATTCTCAGGTATGTGCGGGCGAGGTAGCTGATCATGCAGAGATACTGAGCTCCGAATCTCACACAACAACTCAAATCTTCCTAATCAATCAATAGTCTGGATTCTCCCTGCTTTATTTCTCATTTCTCTGAAGGGCGTCGGCCCGAAAGGTCGAATTCTTGTTCAATTCCATAGATCTTGCCAAACCGGCTGAGTTCTTCCAGCATTGATTTGTGTTACTATCGTTACGAGCGGTCGGCAAAAGGGAGTGTGCAGATGCAGTAGGCAGGTTGAAACGACTTCAATAACCTTCCTTATCAATCAATTACCTGGCCTCTTCTTCCCTCCTTTGCAGTTCCACTGAAGAGTGTCGGCCCGAAAGTTCGAATTCTTCTTCAATTCCATAGACCTTGCCTGAGATGCTGAGTTCGTCCGGCATTTGGTGTATTACTGTAGGTACGAAAGATTGGGGAAAGGCAGTATGCGGGAGCAGTGGGCGGGCAGTTTGAAACAGCTTCCAAACACAAGCACGCTGTCAGACTATATTTGGAGATTTAACCTGTGAACAATTGAACTTCTGATATTTATTTTGGATCTTATTTTATTCAAACAGTTGTCGGTATTGTAAATCAATGAGTAAGGAGTTATAGATTCAAAGGAAAGTACAGAATGGAAGCAGGACCTTCGGCACAGTCCTCGAAATGCAGACTTCCATCCACCTGCACCCGGGCCATAGTTACCCATAGCACCACTATCCAAAATCATCTTAAAATTTCACATCCAACTCGCATGCACCATTTGTGCCGGCAGCAGCATTTACACCCTCACATTCCTCTGAATGAAGAAGATTTCTCTCGTAATCCTCTTAAACTTTTCACATTCCACCCTTAACCCATGATCTCTGATGGCATGTCCACACAAACTCAATGCAAAGTGTCTGCTTGCGTTTAACCCAACTCTACCCCGCATCTTTGTTGTCTACATCTAACATTCGTCCCACAATATTCTACTTTCCAAGGAATAAACTCCGAAACTATCCAATAATTCCTTATAATTCATGTCCTTCATACTAGCAGCTTCACTGTAAAATTCTATGTATTCTTTCCCTTTATTCTTTCTTGTCGGTAGGTGACCATAACGGCACATAATACTCCAAATTCGCCTTGAGCAATGCCTAACACAACTTCAAAAAAATTCCCGTCTGCTGTACTCAAAATATCGAATTAAGACCATAAGACCATAAGACAAAGGAGCAGAAGTTGACCATTCGGTCCATCGAGTCCGCTCCGCCATTTTATCATGAGCTGATCCATTCTCCATTTCGTCCCAGTCCCTGCCTTCTCACCATAACCTTTAATGCCCTGGCTACTCAGATACCTATCAACCTCTACCTTAAATACATCCAATGACTAGGCCTCCACTGCCACATGGGGCAACGAATTCCACAGATTCACCACCCTCTGGCTAAAAAAAAAAAAAAAAAAAAAAAAAAAAGTTCTTCGCATCTCTGTTCTGAATGGGCGCCCTTCAATCCTTAATTCATGCCGTCTCATACTAGACTCCCCCACCATGGGAAACAATTTTGCCACATCCACTCTGTCCATGCCTTTCAACATTCGAAATGTTTCTTTGAGGTCCCCGCTCATTCTTCTAAACTCCAAGGAATACAGTCCAAGAGCGGACAAATGTTCCTCATTTGTTAACCCTCTCATTCCTGGAATCATTCCAGTGAATCTTCTCTGAACCATCTCCAAAGTCAGCACATCTTTTCTTAAATAAGGAGCCCAAAACTGCCCAAAGTACTCCAAGTGAGGTCTCACCAGCGCATCATAGAGCCTCAACGTCAAATTCCTGCTCCTATACTCTATTCTTCTAGAAATGAATGCTAACATTGCATTCGCCTTCTTCACCAGCGACTCAACCTGGAGGTTAACCTTAAGGGTATCCTTTACGAGGACTCCCAAGTCCCGTTGCAACTCTGCAACTCAGAACTTTGATTTTTCTCCTCATTTAAATAATGGTCTGCCCGTTTATTTCTTCTGCCAAAGTGCATAACCATACACTTCCCAACATTGTAATTCATTTGCCACCTCTTTGTCCATTCTCCCAATCTATCCAATTGTCTCTGCAAACTCTTTGTTTCCACAGCACTACGGGCCACTCCACCTATCTTTATAGCATCAGAAAACTTCGCCACAAAGCCATCCATTCCATAATCCAAATCGTTGATGTACAACGTAAAAAGAAGCGGCCCGAACACGCAACCCTGTGGAACACCACTGGTAATCGGCAGTCAACCAGAAAATCAAGAAGGCCAATGTGCCAAAGGCAGTGCAATGTCACCAACCTCCTAAATAAACATGTTTCCAGTCCTACACCAAATAACGCTCGGATTATATCATCTGACCTCCCTCAGTTCCTGCCTCATTCCAGCATCTGCCTCCGCACCTCAACACTTCACCAGCTCTGACCCTTCCACAGAAGCGAGTGACTTCATTTAACAACAATGGGCTCCATCTGACCTGCTGCTTTCCCACACCCTAAAACACAAAACCTTGTCCATCACTACTGACATCTCGTTGGGTTTTGTGAGGCCCAGTCCAGTAGATTGCCAAGTGTTGAAGCTCGTGGAAATACAGTCCATTCAAATAAAACTCAGAACTGCTTTTTCGTTAATAGAATTTGAACACAGGTATTATGTCATTAAGAAACATGAAATGTTGGATCCTGTCTCTCAGCCGAATTGGAAACAACTCGGACAGCGAAGTATGTAAGTCCGGAAGTCGGTGGTGTCGCAGCATATATATTTAAATTATGCTGAGTGACAGGTAAGCTACTGGAGGATTGGTGGATAGTTTTTTTTTATTTTTCCGCTGTTTATGAAAGGGTCAGAAAGCAACCAGGAAATTGTAGGCCGTTGCTGCTTACATCAGTATTGGGAGAATTAATGGAAGGACCGTACACGTGAGATTTTAATGGGCAGGACTGATTAGGGATAGTCAATGTGGCGTTCTGTACTGGGTAATCTTAGAGAGTTTTCCGGCAAGGTTACGAGGAATTTACCGGGAATGTCGATGAAGGCAAGCCAGTGGACGATGTCTGTATGGACTTCTGCAATGCAATTGGCGGCCGGCGCGGGGGAAGGCAGTGAGTGCTACTAGATGGTGCCTCTCTGAGTGGAGACCTGGGGCTAGTGGAGGGCCGCGGGGTCTGTGCTGGGGCCACTGCTGTTTCTCATCTTTTAGAATGATCTGGACTATAATGTGGTTAACTGGACCAGAAAATCTGCCGATGACACCGTGATAGGTGACAACGGGGAAGACTATCAAAGCTTGCAGCAGGATCTGGAAGAACTACAAAACAGAGGTGAAAATGGCAGATGTAATTTAATGCAGGCAAGTGGAAGCTGTTGCTCTGCTGTAGAAATAACGAGGGTAGGTTTCAGAAGTAAGAGTTAGGGAACTGAGTGTTACAGAAAAAAAAATGGATTTGGGATTATGGGTCCACACTTCATTTGAAGTAGTGTCACAGGTAGATAGAGTCGGAAAGAATGCTTTTGGTACATTCGCCTTCTATCTCTTACTAAGTCATTCAGTTAGTCCTGACGAAGTGTCTCGGCCTGAAACGTCAACTGTACCTCTTCCTAGAGATGCTGCCTGGCCTGTTGCGTTCACCAGCAACTTTGACATCTCTTAATGCTGATGTTATTAAACGAATGTCAATAAACTCCACTGATCTGACAATCTTTGACCAAATTGATTCCAGTTGAATGGGAGTATATTGTCGAAACAGTTTGTTTTAATATCAGCAGAAAGGCAGTTCCCTGTACCGAGGCAGCTGAGCGATGTTTGAGCTGAAACTTGACCTGCTTCGGTTAGATATTTTTACGCGCCGGGCCGTCCTCAGACCCTCACGAACCCAGGCTGGACCAAATTTGCAGCCTGGACTCGATCAGTTAAAAAGAGAAACTCCGCAGCAGTGTTTGCAATGTAAGAACTAGGCGGGAATGTCACTAGGAAATCCAGACAAAAACTGCCTGTTGCCGCGAGGATTAGTTAACACAGCCTGTTTGCTTTCCGGGTTACGGTTGCTACATTTGCTCTAATCCCCTCTCCTCACTCTGCCGGGCTTGACTCGGGCCGGTGAGAGTAAGTGTGAGCCGGACTACGCAGCTTAGCTTTCCAGAGGTTCACCGTGCCCTTTAAGTCTGTAATGAGCGACGGACATTTTATAGACGAATGGCCTCAGGAGCAACAGCTCAGACGCAACTCTCCGTAATAGGTGAGGACACAAGGGCAGGAAGATTGTCGCTCACCCGGTAGTCAGACTGTGATTACCCGGGACCACATTTAACGCCGTTCAGTCCAAACATCAGAGTTAGGTGCTGTCTCTAATGCTGCACAATTATTCAGCGTTTAGAGCGAGGCTTGGCTTTAAATCTGTTGGGATCGGGAAGGGAATAATGAGAGAAGGGAGCCCTCAGCTGACCAAGTTAAGGAGTTAATTATTATCGAATCAGATTACTTCAAATGACATGGGTGCCTCCATTCACAAACACTCTCCAAGGTGTTCGTGCAGAAAGTAACTTTCACAGCGGCAGATTAAGCTGCAATGTCGCACGGGACAGGGTCCCGTCACCGATCTCTCTCTATCCTTAAAAAGTAACTAAACAGAATAACAGGCAGTGGGATTTTATAATTGATAGTGCCACAGATTGATTTATTTGAAGGAATAGTGAGAAATATTGATACAAACATCTACAGTGGTTGGAATCATATGTTAAGGGAAAATGGTGTAAACTCGCAGCAACGTTAACATTAACCTTCTAGATTCCAGAGCCTAGTTAATGTGATTGTACATCTTATTGTGGGTGTTATTGGTCTTTCTTGTGGCGCAAAGGGTTACATACAAGTTAGACCAACCCTTTTCACAGTTGAAAGTGAGTGTGGAACTGGGTTGGACTGGGTTTCAGCAAAGTGCCCTCTCCCATTTCTTTGGAATGTGCGCTTGTGGGACGGGCCGCTGCTTGCACAGACACTGAGCTCTGAGCCTCATACAACAGCAACTCGCACTTCCCACATCAGCCAAACCTCCCTCGCCTGGTTGCTTGCACTGAGGTTTGTTGTAGAAACCCACACTGCCAGAATATTCTTTGGGAATTACGGTGAAAATATTTGATTAAGGACTTTATTTCCAGTCAAACTGCTGTCTGACTTTGGAATCAGTCTTCAAGAAGGCATCATTTCTGTTTTAAGCCTCTTCTGTCGGCGGGGTGGTGGGGGGGAGGTATTTGTTTTCCTGCAGTAACTTGTTTGCGCGGTTGATACTTTTCACACCCTACTTCCAGCTTAAAAACTGTTCTAGAACTAGCAACATCAGTGTGAGAGCAATGGTGCGGTATTTGTTTAGCCAGCAACTGCTCCGCTTTCAAAATACCGAATTTCGGATTATAAATATATTTCTTTCTTTTTCGTCTGGGTTGGTTGTGAGTGCTTTAGCGCCTCACAATGGCCAGAGGAAGCAATGGTTTTAATTATATTCACGCCAAGATGTTTAATAAATCGTGACCAAGACAGCCATAAGAAGGACGGCACACGGGAATGAGGGTTAAAGGCCAATTCAGATCGATCACGTTGAAATTAGATTGTTGTTTGGAACAGCAGGTTCGACGGGACAAGTGAACCAATTCCTCCTATTAGTATGTTCACAGGAAAACAATAAAATTGAATGAGTGTACAGTGGTCTAACGACGGCACATGTGATTTTTCAGTTGACTGACAGCAAATGGAAATTGGCCTAATAACATATTTGCATGAGTTTTGCGTTTGAAATCCGTGGTGGGGGGTTGAAGTTACGACACTCGCTCAGCTTGGCAGCAGGGTACCGGACCGAGAGACCGCTCAGTCTGCAGACTCCCCATCGCACTCGTGCACGTGCGTTCGGCCCCGCCCACTGTCAACCACTTAGCTTCATCCCCTCGCGCTCTCGGGCTGGCGCGGGATCAGTCCACGCGCCTGTCTTTTGCCAGGTGACCTGTAACTGTTGTCACGTGCGTGCGTATTATCCAGCTCTCCTTGTTTTCCAAAAGTGTCAATCCAGTGGGGATACTGGATTCGACAAGAGGGCGACACTCCTGCAGAACTCGCTTCCTGCTCCTTCCCCAAATTTCCGGTGAAGATGTAGATAGCAAATGTTCCACGTTTCATGTCAGTTTCACTCCGAGGTAAATTAGCGCCGTTGAGAGGGCGGCGAAAGAAATTGGGACGACATTGCCCCAACCTAGGGAGGAAGAAGGTAAAGGCTTCGCTATATTGGCGATAGACACGGGAGTAAAGTTAACCGCCACGCGCCTTGAGGAGTAGTGTTGGGGACAAGGTGGACCAGCCTGGGTCTCATTGTATATCAGTGTGGTGTGGAGAGGACTAGTGGCCTGTTCCTGTTTCTCGGGCCTCTATGTTTAAAGACAAGGAATTACCAGACCCTCTTTCAGAATGCAGCTAAACCCGATGGGTGTTGCAGAGACCAATCCTCTGAGCCCGGCTGTTTCCAATCTGTACCCACAATTTGGATGAGGAACAGAATGCAACATTTCCAGGTATTCACATTTTTAATGAAGCAGTAATTGTCGAATTAATGTCCTGAGTGTTAGTTGGGTGTACAGTACAGTGAGTGAGGTGTTGAAATGGCTTAAGCACTGACAGAAGTCAAAGGTATGTTTGAGTCAGAGGCCTCCGTCAGTCAGAGCTGACCAAGGATATTTCATCCTAGCTGTCTTGATACCTAGGTCTGGGCAGTACAATATGGAGCGCCAGCTGTTGCCATGTAGCAAGCGTTCACTCTTTACGAAACCGCTGAACCCAATGATACAGCAGAAACTGATACGGTTAGGTACCAGCAGCGTCGAAGACATTGCCAACCACCATTGAAATCAACGTAAGACTAACACAGAGGCTCCAATTCCGGATTTTCCCTTTGAATTACTCCCAAGCCTACCGATGGGAGGGAACAGCAGCGGCTATTTGAGAACAGAGTTTTATATATCCTAGATGAGCTGCCAACTACGGCCTATGAGTCCCATGAGCCCGAAGCGACGGTGTTTCAGCCGGCAGTAACGGCCCCGTCTCCTACCAGTAGAAATGGCTCCGCCGAGGTCATTAGCTAAGTCACACCTGAAGGCCAGACGCTGGATCTGGTTGTCAGAGGCCAGTTGAGGCGCACGCCCCAATGTTCCTCCAGGTTGTTATAGCCGGTGTTGGTAATGGCAACAAGCTTCCACTACCAACTAAATACTTCCAATGGCATGGTCAAAGATACAGCGTATTCGTTCCAAGCGTTATTGGGTAAAGGAGTGGAAATGACATTGCACGATTATTTAGGACTGTATTGAGGTTGCATGTCAATATTGTGTAACATCCTGCTCTTCTTCCCTAATACGGGTCATATAATGCAAAGGACAAAATTTTGGAGGAACTCAGCGCTTCAACCAGTGGCTATCGAAGGAAATCGTTTGACGATATTTCTGGTCGACGTACTCTGTCTCGAGTGAATGTTGAAGGCAGGTGGCCAGTACGGGGAGAGTGATGGTGGGGCAAGGCCTGGGAAGGAATAAATGGATCCAGGTGAATATGTGTGATAGACGGATGCTGGTGACATATGCTGTGCCACAGGGGTCAATGATTTCGATGGACAGTACACGTCTTGATCAGTAAATCGGCACCCAATTGCCCACCACGGAGAACATCTACTCTAAACGCTGCCTCGGCAAGGCGAAAAGCATTATCAAGGATGCATCTCAACCTAACCACGGACTTTTCACTCTACTCCCATCCGGTAGGCGTTATGGCAGCCTCCGTTCCCGCACCAGCAGGCACAGGAAGAACTTCTTCCCTGAGGCTGTGACCCTGCTGAAGCTCACATCATCACATGCGCTAAGCAGTATTGCGGCCATATTGTACTGTATCAGTACTATTGCATTTGTGTGCTGCAGCACTTACTTTTTATTCGCAGTTATTTTGTAAATAAAACTATTCTTTGCAATTCTGGTCAGATGCTAACCGCATTTCTTTGGCTTGTATCTGTACTCTGCACAATGACAATAAAGTTGAATCTAATCTAATCCAAATTTGCAGATGACACCAACGTAGGAGCTGCTATTGATACTGAGGTATATCAGACAGTTATGAGGGACTTGATTACGCAAAAGATTGGACGGAGGAGTGAACAAATGATCTCAATACAGGTGAGTGTGAAGTGATGGAAATCAACTATACGGAGGGCTTGTGATATGAATGTTAGGGCAATGGACCCTGTAATGAAAAACAAGGACTTAGGATGATGAGTATTCAATTCGATATCAGGGGATAGTGAAAAAAGTGTTTATAACGGCGGCCTTTTGGATCGTAACTTTGAGACAGTATAGAAGCTACAGAAGGACTTAGACAGAGTAGGAGAAGGGGCAAAGAAATGGCATATTAATTACAGTGTCAGGAAATGTATGGTCATGCACCTTGTCAGAACAAATGAAAGGGTTATCAAGCAGTGCAAAGAAAGGAAATTGGACTTGCTGTGTTGTCGAGAAGAGATTTCGCCACATCGGCGAGGGCACCTCAGTTCTAAACCATGGTGGGTAGTTTTCCGGCTTATAAATTCTGTCGGTTGTTTAAATCTACAGCAATCTCATGAGAGATTTTAAGAGTCGTAGAGGTAATGAGATCATTAGTCCTGTCTGTGAGTGAATGGAGATGTGAATTGTTGTGAAAACGCCGGGTTAGAAGAGTTGGGACTGCATTGTAAGTAGCTGATAGGTGATGTCGTGCCCCACCCCTTCGGTTCTGGGATGGGAAAACATTAGCCATGATGAAATGGCGGTTCATACCCGATGGGGTAAATAACTCTAATTCTGCTCATGGTATCATCGAAATGCGGGACTGGATGGATATGCGCCTAATGCAAGAAGTCGGGACCAGCTTGCTTGGCACCCAGGTCGTCATGTTTTCACTGGGCCAAATGCCATGTAACTGTGGTGTTTTGCTTAATTAATCTATCAGCGGCATACACCAGATACCACTGCACAGGCATGAATGACGTAAATGCAATACGGATGAGAAATGCTTGATTCATAATCAATCTTTTGTTTTATTCTAGTGTATGGAGATGCTGTCATAGATGCAAAGTAATCACACTGTTACTCACTCTCTGCGTGTCGTGTGTAATTCGGAGCACTGCCTGTAGATGGAGGTTTCCAACACGGACCGAAAGCAAGAAGCATCGTCAATCTAAATGGAATGGACAGAGGCACAGTGTGCTCATTGAGTTCTTTCTCATTAACATTTTGTTCTGGTGCTACACATACAGCCGAATTATCAATAGTTCAGTGGAAGTAACTTATGCTGGTGCTAAGGGGGCAAAATATTTTTGAGCAAACTGGGTCACTGAATTCAGTGCAAAAAACACCTTGAGTTATTGGACCTGTAACCGGAAATGCTCCAGTCATGCCATTCACCATGCAAAACATAGATCATAAAGCATTGAAACAGAATTGGGCCATGAGGCCCATCGAGTCTGCTGCGACATTCAGTCATGGCTGATGCCTTTTTTTTAATCTCCTTTTCAACCCCAGTTCCCAGCCTTTTCCCCGTAACCACTGATGCCTTGTCCAATCAAGAATCTATCATGATCTGCCTTAAATACACACAAGGACTTGGCCTCCGCAACTGCATGTGGCAAAAATTTCCACATATTCACCACCCTTTGACAAAAGAAGTATCTCTGCATCTCTGATTTTAAAGGGCGTCCCCCAATCCTGAGGCTGTCCACTCTTGTCCTAGACTCTCGCACAATGGGAAACATTTTTTTCCACATCTCCTCTGCTGAGACTTTCAACATTCGAAAGGTTTAAATAAGATCCCCCATCATTCTTCTGAATTCCAGCTAGTACAGACCCATAGCCATCAACCGTTGATCGTATGATAACCCTTTCACCCTTTCATTCCTCGAATCATCCTGATGAAATTCCTCTGGACCTTCTACAGTACCAGCACACCTTTTCTACGATAAGGGTCCCAAACCTGTTCGCAATACTCAAAGTGACGCCTCACCAATGTCTTATAAAGGTTCAGCATCACATCCTTGCTCTTTCATTCCAGACCTCTTGAAAGAAATTTTAAAATGACGTTTGCCTTTCTCACCACCGAATCAACCTGCACGTTAACCTTCAGGGTGTTCTGCAGAAGGACTCCGAAGACCCGATTCATCTCAGAATCCTGGATTTTGTCCCCATTTAGAAAATAGTCCACACATTTATTCCTTTTAACAAATTGCATGACCATGTATTTTCCAACATTGCATTTCATTTGCTACTTTCTTGTCCATTCTCCAAATCTGTCTAAGTCTTATCTGTTTCCTCAAGACTACCTGCCCCTGCCACAATATTGGTAGAATCTGCAAACTTCGCAAAATATCTATCTATTCCTTCGCCTAAATCATTTATACAAAGCATAAAAAAGTGCCCCCCACACCCACCCCTGCGAAAACCAGTCACTGGCAGCCAAACATAAAATGATCCTTTTATTCCCACTGGCGGCTTCCTACCAATCAGCCAATTCTCTAAGCATTTCAGCAACTTTGCTGTAATACCATAGGCACTTAACATTGTAAACAGCCTCATGTGTGGCACCTTCTTAAAGGCCTTCTCAAAATCCAAATACACATTTACTGCATCGCCTTTATTTATCCTACTTTGAATCTCATCAATTAAATCCAACAGATTTGTCAGGTAGGATTTTCCCTGAAGAAGTCCATGTTGACTGTGTGCTTTCTTGCCTTTTATCACCAAGTACTCCATCACCTAAACTTTAACAATTGTCTCTAACATCTTCCCAACCACTGAGCTCAGGCTAACTGGTCTATAATTTCCTTGCTGCTGTCTTCCTCCTTTCTTAAAGGGTGGAGTAACATTTGTAATTTTCCAGTCTTCTGGCACCATGCCGGAGTCGAATGGTTTTTGAAAAATCATTTCTAATGCCATTACAATCTCTAACGCTGCATCATTCAGAAACCTTGGATGTAGTTCCTCTGGTCTGAGTGACTTATGGACCTTCAGCTTTAATTGCACCTTCTATCTTGCAACAGTAAACTACACCCACTTCTCTTTCCTCACCATTACAACATACTGCTAATGTCTTCCACAGTGACGATTGCGGCAAAATATTTAATTCATCAGTCATCTCTTTGTCTCCCGTTATTAATTCCCCGCCTCATTTTCTTGCCGTCCTATATATCTGCTCTCATGTCTCTTTTATTTTTAACATACCTAGGAATCCTGCACAGGTCACCTTGCACCTCAGTTATTTTTGTATTTTCTCCCTATTTAGTCAAACTTTCAGTTCCTCTACCAAAATGCATGACCACAAAGAATTCTAACAAATTTGTCAGGCAAGATTTTCCATGGCGGAAACCATACTGAACATGGGCTGTTTTATTATGTGCCTCCAAATACCCATGGTTGATCATCTGCCCTGACCAGTGAATAATCTACCAACCTCTGCCTGAAATATGCGAAAGACTTGGCCTTCACAGTCTGTGACAAGGAATTCCACAGTGTCATCCTGTTGACTGAAATTAGCCCTATCAATTCCCTCCCCACACTACACATTGCATTTATTCATAATCCAGCTACCTCATTTTCCAACATCTTCCTAACCATTGGTTCGTACCAACTGACCTATAGCTTCCTTTCTTCTGCCTCCCTCCCTTCCTGAAAAGTGGAATGACAGTTATAACTTTCCAGTCTGTCAGAAGCATTCCGAAATCTAGTGACCATTGAAAACTCACTACCAGTGTTCCACAATCTCTTCAGCCACCACTTTCAGGAACCTGTCGTGTGCACCATCTAATCCAGGAGACCTCTCAACCCTCAGACCGTTCAATGTCCCAAGACCCTTTCCTATCGTTATGCCGACTTCACACACTGCATACCCCGACATCTGGAACATCCAGCATACTGCTAGTGATTTCCACAGAGAAGACTGAAGCAAAATACTTATTCAGTTCATCAGCCATTTCATTGTTCATCATTAGTACCTGTCCAACATCATTTTCCAGTGGTCCGATATCCACACTCAGCTCAGTTTTATAATTCATACATCTGAAACAAACATCAGCTTTTCCTATCCTGTTTAATACTGGGGGCTAGCTTATTTTCGTATTCCATCTTACCTTCTTAATGACCTTTTAGTTTCCTTGTGTTGTGTTTTTATGTGTCCCAATCCTCAACTTCCGACTATTGATCCATTCTGTGTAGTCTCTTCGAATTTTATCCTGACTTTGACTTATCTTGTTACCCACGGTTAACAAGATAAACTTTTGAGTACGTCTTCCTCTTTGGATGCATATATCCTATCCCTTCCCAATTGATTCCATAAACTGGAGCCATTGCTGTCCTGTCGCCATCCTTGCCAGAGTTATTTGCCAATCACATCTGGTCAACTCCACTTTCATGATCTGTACTTCCCTTGGCTCCACTGTAATACTCGTTCATCTAACATTAGCTTCTGCATCTCAAAGTTCAGGTTGAATTCGATCATATGATGATCTCCTTCCCCTGAGGTTTTTTAAAAAAATATCTTAATCTCTCTAATGTCCTATCGCCTACTCAGATTCTAGATTGATTCGGATTTTATTGAGTTCCAGCTCCAACTCCGCAATGCAGAATGTAAGAGGCTGATACTGGATGCCTTCCCTGATCCCGCAAGAGGAACATTCCCCTATCCTGCTTGACATTTCTAACGCCTGCACAAAGCAGACGAAAAGAGGAGAAGGAAAAAATAACTTGAAGCGAGACTCGGAGAGATATTGAGATTAGTGTAATGTCATTGGCGAGTAGAATTGCAATGAATCCCACGGCATTTCAAGAGGGTATCTAGAACATGGAATGTGTCAGGCGGCTTCTATGGAGGGAAATTAATAATTGATCTGTGGGCCAGGACTCTGTATCAGAAAATGTGCTCATCACATCCATTCTCTTGCAATTGGAATATTAAAACGCAAGAAATACCCTGCTGAAACTTCTCTCTACCCTCTCCAGAACAGACGCATTCTTCCTGTGGCAGTGTCACCAGAGCTGTACACGCCATTCCTACTGGTCCAGCCAACAGTTTGTAAAGTTGCAACATGGTCTCTCTGCACGGGTGTTGTGTGCGACAGCTAATGTCGGCAAACAAGCTAACTGTCCGTTCCACACATAATCTCCCTCTGGACGTGAAAGCACAGAGGAACATCTGGAGAAATTTCTGAAACGCCCATCCGCTGCTGTCGTTAATTTGTGGTCGGGAATCTTTCGGAGGGTAGGCCTCAAAATCCCCGGCTTTGCCTGCTTTTGCCGAACGAGAAAGAGGTCGAATCGCTCGGACAGAGGTGGCACTCAGTACTCGGTGTCGGAGATCTGTTCAGAGCTCGAAGTGTTCGGTTGACTCAGATTCGGATTGTGGTCGGCATGGCAGGGAGAGTTCCTCCTTCTCCCGTCTGCGTAAGGTGTGGGACATTTGAGAAGCTTTGAACTTTACTGTGCTCACGGACTTCTTCATCAAGTTATGGTATTATGCACTGTTGTAGCTATCTGTTATAATTATGAGGTTTTGTTAGTTTTTTTAGTCCTGGATTGTCCTGTGTTTTGTGATATCACACCGGAGGAACTAATGTATCATTTCTTAATGCATGCATTACTAAATGACAATAAAAGAGGACCACATGTCTTCATAATCTAAAAGTATCTAATATATCTGTCTCTACGACCACCCCAGGTGGTTAATCCAGCAATCGGCCAATCTGTGTATAAAAGGGCTTGCCTCTTACATCTTTGAGATTATCCCCTGTCACATTAAATTCATAGCCTCTGGTGTTAGACATTTCAACAGTGGGTTCAAAATTCTGGGTGTCTGCACTGCCTGTACCTCTCGTAATCTTATAAACATCTATCAAATTATGTTAAAACACCTCAGCCTTAGCCAGCCACGCATTGTAGTACGTGCCCTCTACAGTCCAGGCAACATCCCGGTAAATACTCTTCTCCGCTCTTTCCAAATTCTTTACCTCCATATATAATGGCATGATCAAAACTGAATGTAAAGCACCATAGTTTAAGAAGTTGCATCATGACCTTTAAACTCAATGACACAACTAATAAAGGCTAGACTGCCAGGATCTTTCTGCTAATCAACACTGTTAAGGGTCTTGCTTTTAAAAGTGTACTGCCTATTTACATTTGCCCTGCCAAGGTGCAACATCTCTCATTTAGACGGGTTAACCACCAATTGCCATTTATCCTCCCCATACCCACCCTCTCCCTATATCTGGAACAGCAGAGATTCCGGCTCAGATCTCTGCGGAACACCACTGATCTCAGATCTCCGTCTAGAATAAGTTGCCTCGACTATCACAGACTACCTTCAATGGGCAATCTGGTTATGAAACCAAACAGCCAATTCAACATCATAATCTTCTGTTTGAGTCTCCGTTCTGGTACCCTGTCAAAGACCTTCCTATAATGCGTCCAAAGAACATGGAGAACTGGATTTTCCCTCAATCAGTCTTGTCAACCCATCAAAAATGCCAGTTCAGTTTATAACGACACAACTCACTCCACAGAAAACCAAGATGACTGTGTCTCAGTAGGCCATGGTTTTCCACATGCTCATAACTCCTATCTCTAAAAATTCTGTCTAGTAACTCCCTACTATTGAAGCCAAGCTCACTGCTCTACAGCTTCCAGGGTTATCCGTGGTTCCCTTTCTGAATGATCGATCAACACTACGTTTTCGTCTGTCCTCCAGGACATGACTATGACTATGGCGGGGGGGCGGGTACATAGCTTTTCAGCAAGTCTCCAGCAATCTCTTCTCTTGCTTTCCTCAATAACCTAGGTTATATCCCGTGAGACCGTGGGAGCTATCCAACTTAATGCTGTATAAGAGACGCAGCACTACCGATACTTCCAAATACCCTAGCAGAGAATACTCTCAACATTGATGTCTCATTTCTCCATATCCTTCTTGGTAAATACTGACGTAAGGTCTTCATTAAGCACCTCTATCACGTCTTTAGCATCCCAGCAATCTCTTCCACTAATCTTTATCTTTGTGTGGTTCCACCCTCTCTCCAATTATCGTCCAGCTCCAGATGAACGCATAAAATGCCTTGGGATTCTCTTTTACCAGATTTGCCAAGAAATTTCATTACCTTTTCTATCTTTCCAAACCCCCTTCTTCAGTACTTTTCTGGCTTCTTTATAATCCTCCAACACTCTGATTTGAGCTCCTCAACATTTCCATACATTCTTCTTTCTTCTTGACTACAATTATGACCTCACTCGACATATAGGGTTCTTTGAGCTTGCCGTCCTTGTCCTTCGGAATGGAACATACCTGTCCCAGACTCTGTGCAGATGGTTTTTAAGCACCGTCTGCAGGTCGGAGGTGGATTTACCCAAAACCAGCTGTTTCTAATTTACAACTCCACCATTAACCCTGCATTCTGCCATCACATTCGTCTTTCTAAAGTGAATCATTTTGTACCTTTCCTGTTCGACACCGGCTGTAGGATCACTCCACTGAGGGGAGGAACATGACCCTTTCATACTTTCCCAACAGCCCCTTCGTCTTCAGGACACAGTCGACCCGGAAATCCTCACAAGGGGGTATCAGCATGTGCCTCTCTAATGGGAATGGGGATGGGGAGCTCACCGGGATCCCAAAAGGGAACGATGACCCTCTATACAGACACAAACACGAGGAAATCTGCAGAAGGTGGAAATTAAAGAAACGCACATCAAAGTTGCTGGTGAACGCAGCAGGCCAGGCAAAGTCTTGACGAAGGGTCACGGCCCGAAACGTCGACTGTACTTCTTCCTAGTGATGCTGCCTGGCCTGCTGCGTTCACCAGCAACTTTGATGTGTGTTGCTAACCTCTGTACAGAACCAGGGTCTTTCCCCTCCTTGCGTCCTCTCAGCTTCTTTAACATGCGGGTCAGTAGCAAGCGGTTGGTCTGAAAGGCGGGGCAGGAGATTGATGTGTTTTTATTTTGTTCCGGGACGGGATGCTAGGCACTGGCAGGTCTCCTTCTTTAATAGGGAATATAAAGAGACGGAGAGTGTAGGGGTTTGCTTCAAAACAAAGGCGATCATGGGGCAGGCCAGCTTTTCTTTCAGGGAGGGGATGTATTCTCCCGAATCTTCCCGATCTCCAGTCCGGCTGGGCTCCAGGTTGCACTGAGTTCCGGCTGTGACCCTAGCTCCGACTCCAGACGAGATCGGAAGATGGCTGTGTCCCTGGACGCGTAATCCCCGTGACTCTCCGTCTCCTGCTGGTAGCCTTCCTAGAATCGCAGAGGACGGGGAGGTTAATCATCGCGGTGTGAGGGAGTGAGGGTCAGGTCGGAGGAGGGGTGGGAGGCAATGGTGCAGATTGAAAAAATTGCAGGGCAAGGGTGTGTACGTATCACATTCATTGCGACAATATTGCAGGTCCGCATGCGCGGTGTATCGGTAGGCGCCCACAGACCGGGCTAACTATTCGCTCAGGGGCAGTGAGGGAGATATTTTCTCCCTAACCTTCCCCGAACTCTCGTCCGGCCGGGTTGCAGGCTGCACTGAGTTCCGGCTGTGACTCCAGCTCTGACTACAGAGGAGATATAAAACCCGCTGCGTCGCCGTCCGCGTCCTCCCCGGGGACTCTGCCCCCTTGCCCCCTGCTGGCAGTTACGAAACCGTCCCCTCCGAGAATTGCCGAGGGGGGAAATGTTAATTAGTCTCTCTCCCTACCCTTCTCTCTCTCTCTCTCTCTCTCTCTCTCTCTCTCTCTCTCTCTCTCTCTCTCTCTCTCTCTCTCTCTCTCCCCTCCCTCTCCCTCTCCCTTTCTTTTCCTCTCTCTCTCTCCCTCCCTCTATTTCCCTCCCTCTCCCTCTTTATGTCTCTCACTCCCTCTCTGTCACGCCATTCTCTGTGAACTCCATCGGCCATTCTCTCCTGCACTTACCCCAGTCTCTCTCCATCCTATTCTTTATCTCCCCCGTCTCTTTCTCCCCAGACTCTCCCTCTCTCCATTTTCTTTCTTTCTCAGTACACTCTAATAAGCGTCGATCGCTTGGCTCAGGATTGGAGTCCTTTTCACAAGAACCGAATTCCCCTCTGTGGCAATACAAGACCGGTTGTTTAACACACAAAAACGATACACAATAAAAGGCCAATAGATTGACGGCGATAAAAGCGGTAAATGCGAAGAGAAGGATGTTCCAGGATCCTGCGCCAGTTTATTTCAATCTGATTACTTACACAGGTATAATAAAGTGGCAATCATCAATCACCAAAATCATGCTTTAAAATAGAAACGCATGAAAGATCCTATACATTACTATGAATACAATACTGATTCAGATTTAGAGTCCCACAAATTACACTGCGACTGACCCTTAGCAGAGATAGGGCAATTTGGATTTTCTATAGAAATTATGAATAGAATGATTGAGTTCTGTGGCGTTAAGCATGCCTGCACAGCTGGTTTATCTAATACGAAGGACAAGTGCAATGTTTACTCTGGCTTCTGAAGGCTGTTGACTTTCTTTTTCTTAGAATTCTTATCCAAAAGTTTTAGCTGTTTATTTAACGATGATCTTATCCCTGCTCATTCGATCGTCATAATTAGAAGTAGAATTTTGCAGATGATAACTGGAGCTTGGGCAGACAGTCCCTGGGCAGGTAAACACATTACTAATTTGATACCAGGTCACTGGCCACAGGTACACTTACAGTTGAAGTTCGCACATCTGTACTCTTGGATTTGTTTGTTCATCGCCTGTTCGATGCAATCAGCTAAATCCATGTATAGCACCGCCTAATCTCTCCCAATCTGCACCAGGCCCGATATGATCGCAAGAGGCTCAGTGTGAATTGCGCCCGTTCACCTTGTGATGGCAACACTTCGGCTGGATGATCCCTTTCCTCTCTGTCACCGAGAAGCAAAGGCTTTTGCCGGATGTGCATTTACACTGTGTTATCGGATTCATTGTCACGTTGTTTAGCGGTGACGAGAGCGCGAATATGCTGAAAAATTAAATATAAAAGTTGCGATGAGTTTAATAATTGGTAGCAGTTGTAGGTCGCGGTCTGTTCAGTACCGTGACTCGTTCGTGTTCCACACTAGATTTATTCTCGCCGCTGCCACGTTCTCCAATGACCGCCAGTTCTGTAGTGTCAAGGTAGTAAACACCGTGAAGAGCACAAATATTTTTTAGTAATTATTTGAATAATTGACATGAGCAGGTATTTCACTTCGCTCATGAACGGCGCTCTGAACTTGGGCTAAGTTACCCCATAAATAAACGTATTTGTGCAGACACTTAATTTCGTCACCATGTAACACACTCAAAATGCTGGTGGAACGCCGTCAGCCAGTCAGCATCAATAAGAAGAAGTATGGTCGACGTTCGGGCCGAGACCCTGACTCTAAACTAGAACAAAGTCTCTGCCCACCATTTTATCAAACTTCCGTTCCACCCCTGCATCATCCATAACCACATATCGCAATCACTCTTACGATTAATAGTTTAAGAGAGACTTAAGCACAAAACCCACTTGATCAGGCTAATCACACGGCATCCAACGAAACCGATCCCGGACGATACCCCCACCATGAAACGCTCCCCAGCGTCGTTTCTCACATGGCACACATTCTACACCATCACTCTTCTTCAAAAATAACCCAGGCGGGCTGAGAGTAGAACAAACTGCTCTGACAGAGCTGATAAATGAAATACCGAGATCATAGTAGTGAAGATATGAATATCTATCTATCTATCTATTTATTTATCTGTGTTGGTATTGGAGATGGAAAGTCGATGTGGAAAGGATGTTTCCCTTTGTGAGAGAGTCGAGGACAACAGGGTACAGCCTCAAGATAGAGGGGAGCTCTTTCAAAACGGAGATGCGGAGACATTTCTTTAGTCAAAGGGTGCTGAATTTGCTCAATTTGTTCGCACATGCAGCTGTGGAAACCAGGTCGTTGGGTGCATTTAAGCATGAGATTGACAGGTTCTTGATTGGATTTGCATCAAATGTTACGGGGAGAAGGCCAGGAAATGGGACTGAAGAGGAGAAAAAAAAAGGATCAGCCATGATTGAATGGCGGAGCAGACTCGATGGGCAAGATGGCCAAATTCTGCTGCTATGTCTTATGGGCTATGGTCTACAGGATCTGTAAACTGTCAACATCAGGACTGTAAACTGTAAATAAACGGTGTAAATGCAGATAATAAATGCAGCATCTGTGGAGAAGAATAAACGCCGGATATTTTGACCTCAGACCCTTCATCAGAACTGGAGTGGAAGGGTACAGAAGCAGAAGATAGCTACTACCATCCTTCTCTTCTCCTCCCCGTCCTCGTAATTACCCATCACCCCCTCTGGTTCCTGTCTCATCCGCTTACTCCACTGTGCACTCTTATCAGATTCATTCTTTCGACTACTTTCTTAACGTGGAGAAAATCCCGGAATCTGAGATGCAGAGGGACCTAGGAGCCCTTGTTCAGTACATCCTGAAGGTTAACTTGCAGGTTGAGTCGGTGGTGAGGAAGGCAAATGCGATGTTAGCATTCATTTCAAGAAAACTTTAATATAAGTGCAAGGATGCGATTGTGAGGGATTATAAGGCACTGGTGAGGCCTCACCCTCAGCGTTGTTAATAGTTTGGGTGGCCATCTTAGAAAATATTTTCTGGCATTAAAGAGAGTCCAGAACAGTTTCGCAAGGATGATTGCAGGAATTAAATGCTTATCATACGTGGAACGTTTGACAGCTCTCGGTCTGGACTCGCTAAAGTTCTGAAGGATGAAGTGGGGAATCTCGTTGAAACCTTTCGAAGGCTGAAAGGCCTAGACAGAGTAGATGTGGAAACGTTGTTTCCCATGGCGGGAGAGTCTAGGACAAGAGAGTATAGCGACAGGACAGAGGGTCGCCCTTTTTAACAGAGATGCGGAGACAATTCTTTAGCTAAAGGGTGATGAATTTGTGGAACTTGTTGCCACATGCAGCTGTGGAGGCCAGGTCGCTGGGCGTATTTAAGGCATGGATTAATAGCTTCTTGATTGGACATGATATCAATGGATATGACCAGGAACTGTGGTTGAGAAGAAGATCAAGAAAAAGGATCAACAGTGATTGAATGATGGAACAGATTTATAGACAATAGACAATAGACGATAGGTGCAGAAGTAGACCATTCGGTCTTTCGAGCTTGAACCGCCATTCTGAGATCATGGCTGATCATCTACTATCAATACCCGGTTCCTGCCTTGTCCCCATAACCCTTGATTCCCCTATCCATAAGATACCTATCTAGCTCCCTCTTGAAAGCATCCAGAGAATTGACCTCCACTGCCTTCTGAGGCAGCGCATTCCACATCTCCACAACTCTCTGGGAGAAGAAGTTCCTCCTCAACTCTGTCCTAAATGACCCACCCCTTATTCTTAATCCATGCCCTCTGGTACTGGACTCCCCCAGCATCTGGAACATACTTTCTGTCTCTATCTTGTCCAATCCCTTTATAATCTTATATGTCTCAATCAGGTCCCCCCTCAATCTCCTTAATTCCAGCGTGTACAAGCCCAGTCTCTCTAACCTCTCTGCGTAAGACAGTCCGGACATCCCAGGAATTAACCTAGTGAACCTACGCTGCACCTCCTCCACAGCCAGGATGTCCTTCCTTAACCCCGGAGACCAAAACTGCACACAATACTCCAGGTATGGTCTCACCAGGGCCCTGTACAAACGCAAAAGGATTCCCTTGCTCTTGTACTCAATTCCCTTTGTAATAAAGGCTAACATTCCATTAGCCTTCTTCACTGCCTGCTGCACTTGCTCATTCACCTTCAGAGACTGATGAACAAGTACTCCTAGATCTCTTTGTATTTCTCCCTTACCTAACTCCACACCGTTCAGATAATAATCTGCCTTCCTGTTCTTGCTCCCAAAGTGAATAACCTCACATTTATTCACATTAAACGCCATCTGACAAGTTTCTGCCCACTCACCCAGCCTATCCAAGTCACCTTGAAATCTCCTAACATACTCATCACATGTCACATTGCCACCCAGCTTAGTATCATCAGCAAACTTGCTGATGTTATTCACAATGCCTTCCTCCAAATTATTGACGTAAATCGTAAACAGCTGTGGTCCCAATACCGAGCCCTGTGGCACCCCACTAGTCACCACCTGCCATTCCGAGAAACACCCATTCACTGCTACCCTTTGCTTTCTATCTGCCAACCAGATTTCTATCTCTATCAATATCCTCCCCCCAATGCCATGAGCTCTGATTTTACCCACCAATCTCCTATGTGGTACCTTATCAAATGCCTTCAAAAAGTGAAGGTACACCACATCCACTGTATCTCCCGCGTCTATCTTCCTAGTTACATCCTCGAAAAACTCCAATAGATTAGTCAAGCATGATTTGCCCTTGGTAAATCCATGCTGGCTCGGCCCAATCCTATCACTACTATCAAGATATGCCGCTATTTTATCTTTAATAATGGACTCTAGCATCTTCCCCACTACTGATGTTAGGCTAACAGGGCGATAGTTCTCTGTTTTTTCCCTCCCTCCTTTCTTAAAAAGTGGGATAACATTAGCCATTCGCCAATCCTCAGGAACTGATCCTGAATCTAAGGAACATTGGAAAATGGTCACCAATGCATCCGCAATTTCCAGAGCCACGTCCTTTCGTACCCTAGGATGCAGACCATCTGGAGCTGGGGATTTGTTAGCCTTCAGTCCCATCAGTCTACGCATCACAGTTTCCTTCCTAATGTCAATCTGTTTCAGTTTCTCTGTTACCTTATGTCTTTGGCCCATCCATGCATCTGGGAGATTGCTTGTGTCTTCCCTAGTGAAGACAGATCCAAAGTACTTATTAAATTCGTCTGCCATTTCTCTGTTTCCCATAACAATTTCTCCCAATTCATTCTTCAAGGGCCTAACATTGTTTCTAACTATTTTCCTTCTCTTCACATACCTAAAAAAAAAACTTTTGCTATCCTCCTTTATATTCCTAGCTAGCTTGCAGTCATACCTCATTTTTTTCTCCCCGGATTGCCTTTTTAGTTAAGTTCTGTTGCTCCTTAAAAATTTCCCAATCATCCGTCTTCCCACTCACCTTAGCTCTGTTATACTTCTTATTTTTTAATACTATGCTACCTCTTACTTCCTTTGTCAACCACTGTGGTCTCTCGGGGGGAGAGACCCCCCTTTGAATCCTTCCTTTTCCGGGGGATGAACTGATTTTGCACCTTGTGCATTATTCCTAAGAATACCTGCCATTGCTGTTCCACTGTCTTTTCTGCTAGGATATCCGACCAGTCAAATTTGGCCAGCTCCTCCCTCATGGCTCCATAGTCTCCTTTGTTCAACTGCAATACTGACACTTCTGATCTGCCCTTATCCCTCTCAACTTGCAGATAAAAACTTATCATATTATGGTCACTACCTCTTAATGGCTCCTTTACTTCAAGATCACTTATCAAATCCTGTTCATTGCACAACACTAAATTCAGAATAGCCTTATCCCTGGTCGGCTCTCGTACAAGCTGCTCCAAAAATGCATCCCGTAGGCACTCTACAAACTCCCTATCCTGGGGTCCAGTACCAACCTGATTTTACCAGTTCACCTGCATGTTGAAATCCCTCAGAACTACTGCAACATTTCCTTTGCCACATGCCATTGTTAACTCCCTGATCAATTTGCACCCAATATCCATGCTACTGTTTGGGGCCTGTAGATAACATCTATTAGGGTCCTTTTTTTCCCCTTACTGTTCCTCAGTTCTATCCGCACTGACTCTACTTCTCCTGATTCTATGCCCCCCCTTGCAAGGGACTGAATCTCATTCCTCACCAACAGGGCCACCCCACCCCCTCTGCCCACATTTCTGTCCCTTCGATGGCACGTATACCCTTGTACATTCAATTCCCAGGTCTGATCCCCCTGCAGCCATGTCTCCGTTATCCCAACAACATCATAGTTACCCATTTGCAGCTGAGCTTCAAGCTCATCCGCCTTATTTCTGACACTTCGCGCATTCAGATATAGAATGCTTAACCCTTTGTTCCTCTCTCTGTTTAAATCGCTACCTATTGTGCATAACCCAGCTCCCCAAACTTTCAACGGGCTATACGCCCCTTGAATTTTGCTGTCCTTCTTAAATTTACTTACTCTCTCTGCACATTTAACTCCATGCTCCGTCAGACCATCCCTCTGCACATGTATCCTCCTTATCACTCGTTCCGCCTCACCTTTCTCTACTTCACACTTAATAGTCCGGAACCGTGTGGTCCTCACCTGTCCTTTATACTTCATCTCGCTATCCTCTCTCACATTCTGGATCCCTGCCCCCTGCAAATTTAGTTTAAAACCCCCCAAGCAGCACTAGCAAACTTTCCTGCAAGAATGTTAGTACGCCTCCAGTTCAGGTGTAAACGGTCCCGTCGGAACAGATCCCACCTTCCCTGGAACAAAGCCCAAATATCTAAAAACCTGAAGCCCTCCCTCCTGCACCATCCTCTCAGCCACGTATTGATCTGTATAATCCTTCTGTTCCACGCCTCACTCGCACGTGGCACAGGTAGCAATCCTAAGACTGTTATCCTGGAGGTCCTGCCCTTCAGCCTCGCACCTACCTCCCTGAACTCACTACGCAGGACCTCCTCACTCTTCCTACCCACGTCGTTGGTCCCTACATGGACCACAACATCTGGATTCTTGCCCTCCCTCTCGAGAATAACCTGGACCCGATGTGAGATGTCCAGGACCCCGGCACCAGGGAGGTAACATACCATCCGAGACTCCCGATCTCCCCCACAGAATCTCCTATCTGCCCCCCTGACTATAGAATCCCCTATCACTACCGCTGTCCTCTCTTCCCTCCTCCCCTTCTGAGTCGAGGGTCCAACCTCAGTGCCAGAGACAGGACCACTGCAACTTGTTCCTGGTAGGTCATCCCCACCAACAGTATCCAAAACGGTATATTCCTCCAGTCACAGGTCTCCAATCAGAGAGGCAACCATCTGCTACCACTATCTGCCTTCCCCCACAACGTCAATGTCTACTCCCATTTATTACCTCGTCTTGAATGCCAAGAGAATGACCAACATATTATGCGGGACCTTGTCAAATACCTTGCTAAAGTCCATGTAGACGATGTACAGTGTTTTGCTTTCATCAACTTTCTTCGTAACATTTCTTGTAACTTCTTCGAAAAACTCTACACAGTTGTCCAAAATACACAAAGTCATGTTGAATATCCCTATTCCGTCCTGTTGATTCAAATACTCATTATTCCGGTCCTTCCAATGCATTTCCACTTCTGCTGTCGGACGCACCGGCCTACAATTTTCTGGTTTAATATTGGAGACTTTTTTTTTAAACAGCGGAACAAAATTAGCTATCCTTCAATCCTCTGGTGCCTCTCCTAGCGCTGAACATTTTCAACGTATCGGTTACCGTCCTACAATTTCCACAGTCGCCTCCCTCAGGGTCCGAAGGATGAACTTGTCAGTCGTTGGGATTTATCAACTCGAATTTGTCCAAATTACTGAACACTTACTCATCCGTAATATAACATTTATGGCCTCACTTCTAGAGATTCTGTGTCTTTTTCCCGAGTGAACACAGCTGCAAACATCCACTTAAGAACTCCTCTAGCTTTTTTGCTCTATGCATGCATTACCATTCTGATAATCCAGACGATCACTTTTGTCCACTGCAATCCTTTTGCTTTTAAAATACCTCTATAATCCCTCACCCTGTCTGCCAGGAGAACCTTATGCCACCCGATAGCCTTCCTGGTTTCTTTTTCCTGTGTCATTTTGCATTTCCTCGACTCCATTAGCACCTCACTTTTTTCCTACCTGCTTACACCAGCTATGCACCTCCTATTTTCTTTTCTTTTCCAGGTCCTCAATATCTGTTGAAAACCAAGGTTCCCAAGAACTGGTATTTATGAATCTGATAGACTCATAAATACTTTGAACTCTAAAAATTCTATCTTTCAAGGTCTTCCACTTACCAAGTTCGCATTTGCCAGAATATAGCCTGACCCAATCCACACGAGTCAGATCCTTTCTGATACCATCAAAATTGATATTTCTCCAATTTGGAATTTCAACCCATGGAGCAGAGGTATCGTTGTCCGTACTTCCTTTGAATCTGATGGCACTGTGATTACCAAATGCAAAGGGCTCTCCCACACAGACTTCTGTAACTTGTGTCCTGTCTCATTCCCTACTAGGACAACAAGTATCACACACTCTCTCTTTGGGAATTCAATGTACTGATTAAGGAAGCTTTCCTGAACATATGAATCAAAGTCATCAGTATATCTGCTCGATATACAGTATGAGAGTTCCAGTCCATATGTGGAAGGTTAAAATCTAATGATAACATATAATGTTTCTTGCAATATTCTGTGACTTCTACTAACTTGTTCCTCTAAATCCCGCGGACTCTTGGGTTGTTTATCCCTCATGCTATGTCACGTCGAAACAACGGAACTTCAGAATATTGATCTGCTACTGCTCTGCAAGTCAATATTGGCATCGATATTATAATTCCATCTGTTGATCCACGACCTGAGCTCATCTACCTTTCCTTCAATACTTCTTGCACTGAAATATACGCAGCTCAGAACATTAGTCACAAATTGGTTACCTTTCGATTCCTGACTTTGTCTGAGATCTTAACAACATCTGTTTGAGAAAGTTGGATAAGTACATGGATGGGAGGGGATGGAGGTCAGGTCAATGGGACTCGACGGATTAACAGTTCGATATGGAGACCGGAAACCGTGCACAGTAAAACTCCGGGCGTGGGAAAGGGGGAATGACAATCATGCACCGTAAAAAAAGCCGGCGTGATAGGATCCAGAGACCGTGCATCGTTTGCGGAAAAATACCGATGTGAGATTGGCGACCGGAAAACGTGCGTGGTAAAATCCCCGACTGTGGGATACCAAGACCGGGAACCGCAGTCTCACGCAGGATTAGTTCAGTGACTAGTGATAAGCCATGACGAACATCTTACCACTGTGAAAGAATAAATATTTAGTCCAAAAATTCTGGCCTCTTTCACTTGTCCATACCTCCTGACCGCCGCTCTTCAGCCTGCTCTCTTCACCAACCTTCTCCCTCACCCCTCCGAAATAACTCCACTCTACTCGCCACCCGTCAACCTCACCCTCCTTTCTCATCATCGGATTAGCGCTCACCCTCCTACCCGTCCGCAAACCACACCTTCACTTCTTCTGCCCCAATCCCGGCTCCCACACTGTTCCATCATTGATGTTATTCTCAGTCTCCCGTCTTTTCTCGTCGCCCAACTCGGTCACACATCCTCCTCACTGTACAGGCCACTGCCTCTCCCTCCTCACCTTCCTCCTCGTTCATCCCTCTCTCCTTACCATTCTAGATGCACTCCTTCCTCGCTGCACCCCTCGCTCACCTAGTCCTCCTCGACGCCTCATGCACTCCCCTTCTTCCACATCCCATTCACTCATCCTGTCCTCCACACCATTTATACCACATTCCCCTCCAGTCTCCCTAATTCCCTCTGTCACTCCCTCACTACTCAAGTCATTCACTCTCCCTAACATTTACTCCTTCAACGCTCTCGCTCCTCTCTCTCCCCTTTCCTTCGTCCTCTGTCCTATCCCACGCCCCTCACTTCTTGTCTCTCAGTCACTCCATCACTCTACCAGCTTTTCCCTCTGTCTTTGTCCCTCCCTCTCTCTTCCCCTTCTTTCCGTCTCCGTATCTGTCCCACTCTCTCCGTCCTTCTCTCACTCCTCTTTCTAGATCTCTCTCACTCTGCTATCCCTCTCTCCACAAACCTTCTCCTCTCTGTCCCTCCTCCTTTCCCTTCCCACGTCTCACTCTTTCTTCCCTTCTCTCCGTCCATCGCTCTTCCTCCTCTCTCTATCGCCCTCTGCCCTCACTCTCCCCATCCTTCACTCCCGCAGTCTCCCCCCACACTCTCTACCTGCCCCCACACAATTTCAGCCTCACCGTCTCCACATTCTACACACTCACCCTGCCGTTCCCCCTAACCTGCTCTCCCCATCACTCTCCTCCTTACTCTCACAGTCACCTCCCCCCCCCCCCAACATTCGCCCTTACTTCAACAGTATTGAAAGGTTTAGTGGGAACAGTAACTGGGAATCAGGCAAGATCATACCCTATATCCTATATCTTATCGTCGCATTATACTGCTGCCGCCAAGACAAAAATATTTACAATATATGCCTGCAATATGACATCTAGTTCTGATAGCATTTCCGGGATTGAATCCGATTTATCCATCGGGTCGAGGGCCACTTCCTGTGATCTTCCTTGTTCCCCAATGACAAACTGACGGACAGAGAGGGACAGACGAACCCAATAACAGACGGGGGCCGTCGTGGGCCAGTCATGCCGCTGTCCCGCTCGTTAATGGTGGAAACCCGCCTTTTTCGTTTCACTTTCCGGAAAGGCGGACTCTGGTCGCTGCCGATTTGGAGCTGTGCTCACAGGGACATCCGAGGCTTTTTGAAGCAGACGCGCTCCCACCAACCTGAGATGGCACTTGTAGTGCGGACGGTGCTGTCGCAGCCCCGGGAATATCAGCTCATGGACTCAGACACTGGAAACTGGGCGACAGCACGACTACACAATTTCTTCCCCCATTTCATAACTTTCGTGCTTAGTTTCTCCCCAGAGCAGTGAAAGTAAAATCGCTGTTGGTGGTCTGTTGTTTTATTTTTAATGTATTTGCATTTAACTTAAGCTGTTAACAAACTACTCGCAGATTAATGTTGTGACAGAAGGCAAAGCTCAGGACTTGACCATCAGTGCAACTTCTGAGAGCAACTGGGATGTGAACCAGGATGAACTCGTCGAACCACATCCGCACATCACGCCTTCCCCCGTCCCGGGAATTCCTCGACCACCGGCCGCTGGCCACTGCCCCAGTGACACAGTCCCCTCTCTGAGAGGAATAGCGGTGGATCTCAGGTGTGGAGCTTGATAACGGTCTCTTCCCCTTTTGTGTCCACAGGCTGGAAGTATCTAACTAAGCTGAGGATCCTCCCGTCCTTCCTGATGCCCCAGGAAGCCCGGCGCCAATGGGAAGGTGAGATAAACCTCGCTCGGTGGCCTCCCCCTGGATACGGAGCATGCGCCTGGCGTACAGGGGGATTTGTACCCAGGCATGGACTGAGTCATTCCGCTCCTACCCGAGAGTGCAAAGCATAGGGAGAGGGACTGAACGGTCCCAGTCCTGCTTCCTGACAGGGACAGCTGTTTGGAAAGGTAACGTGACAGGAGGAGCGGGGATAAGCCGTTACTGAGGAAGAGATAGATACAGACAAACTTACAGACGGAGAAAAAGCTCATTGAGCCAAGTCGCATATTACCCGTTCTACAGGTGCCCGTCCTTCCCAGTAACACAGTGTCTAATCCCTCATTACTCTGGTATTAAAGCCCATGTCAGGACACTCCGAAATCTGCGCACAACATCCCCGCCAGTCCTGTTTCACAAACATACTGTCGCTCCAGATCCAGCTAATGCCGTGACGGGGCTGCAGATCGCTGGAGGCCCGTTGACTCAGCCACACTGGGAGGAGCCTGATCCCTCACCCAGCAGCATAGAGACATTCACAATATTTCTTATTTGTTTCACAGGGCGAAGCAAACGCAAACAAACTTTTTCCTGGTAGGTTAGCAACACACACACTGAGAAACTATAAGCCAGACTCTATAAGCAGTGAAAGCTTTGGCAATTGCTCGTTTGTCAATATAAAATGTATACCCTCAAATTCAATTTACGTTCGTCCAATCGAGAGATCTGAGTTTGGGTTCTCTGACACTGTTCCCATAACAACCACAAAATGCCCTAGCAAATTAGCAGGGCAGGCAGCATCTACGGAGAAGTATAAACAGTCGATGTTTCGGGTAGAGAAATTCCTTCCCATAGGTGGTGTCTGAACTTCTGGATTTTTCCGGCAAATAGCATGTGTTACTCTAAATTTCCAGAACCTGCAGACTCTCTTGTGTTTACTATTTCGATAGTCTGATTTTAAAATCACGCCCATTCTGAATTACCGCTACATCTATATCAAGACTGAAGAATATTCGGATTCCTTCCTTAACATCTGCGCTGCCCTTTGAGCTTCTGTTCTTTCACAGCATCCTGCAATTTGTAATAATGAGCACCCAGACCCAGTCATCTGTAAGCGCTATTCGGCCGGACTCAGACATGACGCTTTCTGAATAGTAAAGAAAACTATTGAGGCTTCTAGAAGGATACCCGCGAGTCTTGGTCCGACCTCATTAAATTGGTTTGCAATCACTCTGTAGTCAGAGCTTTTCTTGTAAAATAACAGGATTAAATTTGCCACCAGCCCACTGAGCCTTCTGCCCCAAGCTTTCGTTCCGCAACACACATCAAAGTTGCTGGTGAACGCAGCAGGCCAGGCAGCATCGGTAGGAAGAGGTACAGTCGACGTTTCAGGCCGAGACCCTTCGGAATGCCGCCGCCGCTTTCTGTAACTGGTCACCCCCCACTGTTTGCTATGTATCGAGGCTTTGAACAGACAAAGTCTTTGCTTCGACAGGACTTTCAGGACATCAGCTCGGAAACACCCACAATAAACACAGTCTCAAACAGAAACCAACATCATTCATCTGAAACGGCAAATTTCGCTAAAAGGGAACTCATGTTGCCTGAACAGCTCTTCGCACGCTTGCTTTGCAATTGTAACACCTGGTTAGAGAACTGTTCCTAATCTCATCCACCTCTTGCAGACTCTCTGGTGTTCATTATTTTCGTAGCACGATTTCCCTGCTAACATTGATTTACAATCGCACCCTCTTTGCATTACTTGTAACTTATATCAAAATTGAAAAAAAAAACATTCGGAATCCTCACTTAACGTCGACGTCGCCTCTTTGCTTTTGAGCTGCTGTTCACACACAGCATTCTTGTGATCTGTAACAATGAGCACCCACCCGGTCATCTTACAGCCGTAATAAATTGAAACAAAGATCGGAAATAAATATCAGAAACTGAATTATTCTCAACTTAATTCACCAAGATAATTGCCAGGTGTACTCTTAATTCACTAAGAGTAAACATAGCAATTATCGGCCCGTGAGTTTGACGTCAGTGGTGGGTAAATTGGTGAAAAGTATTCTTAGAGATGGTATATATAATTATCCGGATAGTCAGGTTCTGATCAGGAACAGTCAACATGGATTAGGTGCGTGGAAGGTCATGTTTGACAAATCTTATTGAATTTCTTGAAGTGGTTACTAGGAACGTTGACGAGGGTAAAGCGATGGATGCTGTCTACATGGACTTCAGTAAGGCCTTTGACAAGGTCCCACATGGAAGGTTGCTTAGGAAGGTTCAATCGTTAGGTATTAATATCGAAGTAGTAAAATAGATTCAGTAGTGGCTGGATAGGAGACGCCAGAGAGTAGTGGTGGATAACTGTGTGTCAGATTGGAGGACGGTGACTAGAGGTGTGCCTCAGGGATCTGTTCTGGGTCCAATATTATTTGTCATAAACTTTAATGATCTGGATGATAGGGTGGTAAATTGGATGAGTAAGCATGCAGATGATACTAAGATAGGTGGAGTTGTGGATAATGAAGTAGGTTTTCAAAGCTTGCAGAGAGATTTAGGCCATTTAGAAGAGTTGGTTGAAAGATGGCAGATGGAGCTTAATGCTGATAAATGTGAGGTGCTACATTTTCGTAGCAGTAATCAAAATAGGACATGCATGGTAAATGATAGGGCATTGAAGAATGCAGAAGAACAGAGGGATCTAGGAATAATGGTGAATAGTTACCCGAAGGTGGAATCTCATGTGGATAGAGTGGTGAAGAAAGCTTTTGGCACGTTGGCCTTTATAAATCAGAGCATTGAGTATAGGAGTTGGGGTGTAATGTTGAAATTGTACAAGGCATTGGTGAAGCCAAATTTGAAGGATTGTGTACAGTTTTGGTCACCGAATTGTAGGAAAGCTGTCAACAAAATAGAGAGAGTACAGAGAAGATTTACTAGAATGTTACCTGGGTTTCATCACCTAAGTTACAGAGAAAGGTTGAACCAGTTAGGTCTTTATTCTTTGGAAGGTAGAAGGTTGAGGGTGGACTTGAGGGCGGTATTTAAAATTATGAGGGGGATAGATAGAGTTGACGTGGATAGTTTTTTTTTCCCCCATTGCAATTGGGGGAGCTTCAAACAAGAGGACATGAGTTGAGAGTTAAAGCGGAAAAGTTTAGGGGTAGCTTGAGGGGGAACTTCCTTACTCCGGGAGTGGTAGCTGTGTGGAAAGAGCTTCCAGCAGAAGTGGTTGAGCCAGGTTCGATGTCTTTGTTTAAAGTTAAATTGGACAGCTATATGGACAGGAAAGGAATGGAGGGTTATTGGCTGAGTGCAGGTCGGTGGGACTAGGTGAGAGTAAGAGTTCGGCACGGACTAGAAGGGCCGAGATGGCCTGTTTCCGAGCTGGAATTGTTATATGGTTATATGGAATGTTCAGTTTCAGTGTGGATATATTTACAAGTCCTTTTCTTCCAAATGCATAGCAGACAATCAGGTGAAGTTCAGTTAGTAGCTGTGGGGAGGGGCCGGTGTTGCTGTTCTGTGAGACTCACAGCGCGATTTTCTGTGTGCAAGCGGCTGCCTGTCAACCGGGCGGACTCCGACACGCAGACATTCCTCAGAGCAGGGAGCGGCCTGACGGCTGAAGACAAGCAAGCCAGTTCGACATTTCGCCCTCACATACAACTGTGAACAAAGCTAATTTAAAGCTGTATTTAAATATTTTTGTTACAGAAGAAAAAACTATTGGTGCAGGATAATATATAAAAAAGTTCCCTAGTGTCTGCAGTCTGCAAGTTTCCTTGTTACAATTGCTATCAGACTTTGTGAGTTTCCAGTATTTTAATTTACCTCAACATCCGATCATCTGTGGCTTTAGTATTATTATTTTTAATGTAATTTCATAAAGCGATCTGCGGCATTCTGAAATGAGACAATTCGCACAGTAAAATTTCACGGATCTCTGTTATTTTGAGTAGTTAGTTTTACTCTGTGCGTGTGTGTGTGTGTGTGTGTGTGTGTGTGAGAGAGAGAGAGAGAGAGAGAGAGAGAGAGAGAGAGAGAGATAGAAAGAGAGAGAGATCGGAGATCGGAGGCGGCACCCTGCCCTATGGTACATTTCGGATATCACTATCGGTGTGAAAGTTTCTTCTGCACTGACTCAGTAGAAACCGACTGGTCTATGTTTGTGATTGAAGGTAACGACATCGTTTCCCCTAACCCATTTGGTAAATAATTCATTCGTTAACTTAAGCATTTCAGAGCTTCTTTCTCCCACTGAATTCCTTCCCGGTCCGGAAAACAGCCGAGCCCCTCTGTAAACGCCCCCTAACTCTGAAGAGTCGGAGACAACACTTACTGTGATGTTGAAACCGGACAGAGTTCAGTGCCGTCCCGGGTGAGGGGTGTGCTCACCATGCACAGAGATTTCAGTCCAAGCTGCTACCCCCGAGCTTATTCGGTTATATAGTCTCCGTCGTTCATTACAGATACACTGATCTGATTGAGCTGGTATACGCGCACACGGCCGCAGTTCTGGTCTGCACACCCTCAGCGGCCCGGGACATGTCCGACCGCGGGAGCAGAGAGGACTGCGGCAAGTGGAGCAAACACAGACAGGAATATCAAAGGCTGCCTTATGGTCCCGTCTGGATTTCCGTGTAAATCTCACGATTTCCCTCCTTGCTCTTCAATCACAACCAAAGGGACGGAGATTCTTTATTTAATTCAGCGAATCACAGGCTGTGGATTTGATCCATCCTGGGTTCTGGAAGGTTCTGAACTCCACCCTGTGTGAGAACAGAGCTTCCCAGTGCAGGACGAGTTTCAGCTCGAACATCCCTCACCTACCCCGGTACAGGGAGTCGCCTTTCTGCTGAAATCAAAACCAAACACGGTCGACAATTTGCCCCCAGAGGAAATCAGAACAACTTCTGTCATAGATTTTCAGTGAGCTTCTCGATTTAGGACAATTTATTAATATTATTTTGTTAACACTAACATTCAGAGATTTTTGCTTTTCCACCCGGGCAGCTGTTGCCACCTGAATCCTCTCGCCCATGGTGAAAAACGAGTTTCATTTCACGAGCAATGGTTGCTGATCCACATCCCGCCAGAAACATTTGTGGTGTCTGTCGCTGCTAAAAGTCGCCTATTCCAATTGGACCGAAGTTTTACCGAGGGAGGAAGTGATAACTGACGGGATGGTGAGGTTGTGTGCGACTCACGCCATGGTGTACTCAAATTGTGGAACGCGCGTGGAAGAAGTTTGCTATGAGGAGGAGCTGCCCCCTCCCTATCTCGTCTCCAAACCCCGTCCCGAGATTTCCCGCCCTCTCAGAGGATAGGCCCGGACAGTTCCAGGCTGTGGAGCGGGAAGGGTGTTGTCAAATTGGCCAGCAAAGGCTGCAGTGGGATTCAGAATTGCTGGACAAATAGAGACGAGGTGTCGATTGCGAGCTGGACAGCATGGAGCCCCATTATCTTTTGTAGGGACACAGGTGTGGGGAGAGAGTGGTAGTGTTCAGAGATAAGTGGGGGATTTTGCCAACAAAAGGGAGGAGGGAGGTAAAGAAGATAATAAACCGTCCTTCAAGCTCTGTATCTTCCCTCTCTCCCTCGCCGTACCGCTCAATGCCACTCTCTCTTACTCTCTCTCAGCACCCTCGGTCTATGCCTTCGCGATAATCCTTGCTCTCTCATCTGCAGATCGTCTCTCCCCTTCCTTTTTTCTCGCCTCTCTCCTTCCTTTTACTTTCCTTTCATATTCTCTCTGTTAAACCGCTCGCCCTTTCTCCTCCCTCCACCTCCCCACCTCTCCATCTGTCTCATACCACTCCTCCAACCTTCTCATTCTCCCTCCCCCCTCTCCTCCACCCACTCTTTCTACGTCCCTTTCTCCCCATACCCTTTTATGCAATACTTCTTGGAATGGAATGCACGCAGCTCAGAATATTAGTCGTACCAAACTTAATCTTTTCATTCCCGACATGTCAGAGATATTAACATCTGTTTGAGAAACTTGGATATGTAGTGGGATGGGAGGAGTAGGGAGACCAAGTAATGGGTCTCGGTAGTTTAACGGTTCGGCACGGAGATCTGCAACCGTGCACATTAAACCTCTCAGGGTGGCAGATTGGGAATTATGCGCAGTAAAACTCCCATGTAGCATGCGGAGACTGGAAATGGTGTGCGGTGGGATATAGAGACTGGTAATCGTGTGAGGTAAAACTATCGATGTGGGACATGGAGAAAGGGAACAGTGCGTGGCAAACCCCCGGGTTTGCGATACAGAGACAAGGAAACATAATCTCACTGTGAACTTGTTCGGTGACTTCTGAACAACCAGGAATAACTTCATTCTCGCTGTGGAATGAATAAATAGTTAGTCTAACAATACTGGCCAGACCTCCCTCCACCTGCCCTTTGCCATCACCTCCCCTTCCTCGCTATATTCATCCCTCCTTGTTTGCTGCCTCTCTCTCCCAGCCGTCTCTCCTCACTGCCCCTTCCCACCCATCCCTCTTCTCCATTCCTCTCAACTCACCCCTCCTATCTCGCCCAAGTTTCCTTCCTTCCTCTACCTGCTCTTCTCACTCACCGATCGCGCATGCTCAGCCCTTCGTCCTTACCCCACTCCTTCACTCCTTCTGCCTCACGCTCGTCTCCCTCACACCGACTGCCTCATTGCCCTACCAAATCTGTCACCGTTCCTCCACTCCTCACATCCCTTTCATCCATCCCTCCTCTGTACCGATCTTCACCATTCCTTTATCCTCGCTTCCTCAAACACTCACACTCACCACCCACTCCCACCCTCACTCTCCCTCTTTTCCCCACTCTCCCTCTCACCATAATGTCATCAACTGCATCAACTTTCCACATACCCATCCCGTCAACTTTCTCCTCATCCCTCCGTTGCCCCTAGAGACCGTTCTTAGATTCACTTTTCCACTCCTTCCACCTCACCCTCCGCTTACACTCCCCATCGCCCTCTTCCTCTCTCACCGCTAACTCTAAACCTCACCTTAAACCTCATCCTCAAACTCGCTCACCCTCCCCCCACACTCACTCTTACTCTCACTACCACCGCCCCCCACACTCACCCCGAACTTCGCTCTCGCCTCATCATAAACTGTAGCCCAATGCTCACCCTCACTCTCTCCCTTTTCCTCACACCCACCCTCACACTTACATATAGAGCATTGAAAATGTAAGTGGAAATTTTAACTGTTCCATTCTCCAGATAATGTTGTTGTTTTTTTTATATATTAAAGAATGTTGTTGTTGAGACGCAATGGGCTGATTAACCACAAAGGATCGTGAAGAATATTTTGTTGAGAAAATTGGAGTCTAACATCAATTAAAGACTCGTTTTAAACAAAATGTATGTTAGAGTATGAAGTGTTCGTCCCTGCAGCAGAAATGGTTAATTACAATATTAAAGCGACTTTGCTCACATCTGAAGGTGAGTATTTTGAGGAACGGATTAGACATGATTTCAGTCGGAAAGCCGCACCCTGTTCTCAGAAATGTGTTACAACACGCCGTTGCTTACGAGAGAACCTGAACTCCGAGTCTTACAGAACAACAACCCGCACCTGAAAAATCAGTCAATTCTCCTCCTTCCCTCTTCATTTCCAGTCCTCACGAAAGCTATCGGATTGAAACATCGACTGTTCACTTGCATGCATGGATGCTGCCTGACCTACTGAATTCTTACAGTATACTATGTATTGCCGTGGTTGCAAAATAACCCCGATAGGACTCCGGTGGGGCAGTGAGCCGGGCGAGTTGAAATCCACGACTTGAAAACATCGACAATGTCAGAATATTCTTGGGCAATAGCCAACGCCCGCTAGATTTTGAAAACATCTCATTTCAGATGAGTACATGAATATATATTCTAGGCAGATTGTGAGCGTTTGTAATATCTCACAATGGCCAATGGAAGCAAAGTTTTCGATTACATTCAAGGGCCAGATGATCGATAAACGTGGGGTGAAGAGCTCTATGGAGCGGGCGTGCTGGATGTGGGAATCTGACAAGCAAAGTTTAAATCAGTTTACCGCCAGGAGTAGCGTGAGTGGCCTGTGCGCATTAGTATGTACAGAAGGAAATCAATGACACATGCCAATTGTTCGTAGGTTGAAGAGAAAATTAACATTGCACTAAATAGGCTTATTATATCCAAAGCAGTAACGAATCAGCATACGGGAAGGAGATTGACCAAGTAGCAAGACCAAGGAGCTGCTTATAAATTCAAGAGGAGGAAACCAGAGGTCCATGAGCTCCTTAACGTTACTATTTGGAAGGCCTGGACTGGGCCCAGAATGTAAATGCAGTTACCTAGGACGCATGCCAGTGCCTCTACTTCCTGAGTAGTTTGCGGAGATTTGGCATGACATCTAAAACTGACAAACTTTTATAGATGTGTAGTGGACAGCACATTGGCTGGCTACAACACAACCTGTTATGGAAACACCATTGCCATTGAACGGAAAGTCACATGAAAAGAACTGGATACGGCCCCATCCATCAGGAATAAAGTCGTTCTCACCACTGGGCAGATCTACATGAAAAGCATCATCCATCATCAGAGAACTCCGCCATACAGTCCACGCTCTCCACTTGCTACAGCATCAGGAGGAAAGTATACAAGCCTCAGGTCTCAAACTAGCAGATTCAGGAACAGTTATTACTCCTCAAACATCAGGCTTTTGAACCAAATGCAGAAACTTCACTTAACTTCTCTTGCCTCATCATTGAAAATTTCCTACAACCAATGGACTCACTTTCAGGAGTCCCTCAGCTTATGTTCTGAATATTTATCATTATTATTATTATTATTATTACACAGTTTGTTGACTTTTCTACATTGGTTGTACGCCCTCGATGGCGTGTTTTTTCATTGATAAATTATTCTACAATAGATTTATTGAGTAAGCACGCAAGAAAAAAAAAAGAATCTCAGGTTGGTGTGTGGCGATGACACATTAATTTGAACTCTGAACGTTGAGTGCGACAATGATGTGAGTTCCTGTTATAACGAGCTGAATAATCCGTCACCTTCAGACTGAATCAGAAAAAAAAAAAAAAAATCTGAGGGTGGTTGATATGTCAGAAGCAGGGCAGATGTAATTGCGTGTGTAGGCAGTACGTCTCCATCAGACCCCCAGTGAGATGGTTCAAGTTACAATGTACAGGAATGAAAGCACAGTGTTTTGGGCCCGGTTTAATCACTGATTCTGACACAGTGAGAGGGTTGATTTGCTGTAAGGAAGCGATGTTAATGGAAGAAGACACGGAAGCGTCATCAATTAACAGTTGTTTAGCAGAAATGATCAACCTGTACGTTACCTTGACAAAACAGATATTCGCAATGGCGACAAAGGGATGCCATCTGGTTTATTTCAGGTTGGAGAGGGGTGAGGGGTTGTGAAATCAATGCTTTGCGGTGCCACCATCGTCAATCAAGCATGTCCGGAGTGGTGGATCACACAGCACGGAAACAGACCTTTGGCCGGCCATACCTGTTCTGACCATCCACTCACTGTCTACACTGGTCCAATTTATCAGCACTCGGTTCATATCCGACTGTATCTCGGCAGTTTCAATGCTCATCCACTTCATAATGCTGTGAAGGGACCTGCCTCCATCACCACCTCGGACAGCGTGTTCCAGATTTCAACCACCCTCTGAGTGAAAAATCTCTTCTTCAGATCCCTCAATACCTCTTCTTGCTCTGCTTAAATCTGTGCCATATGATCTTTGACCCACCTGTTCCAGGAACATGGCCTATATGTGCATCAGTGAGGCTTTTGATAAGGTTCAGCATGGTAATTTCCCGCGGAGAGTTAGATCACAATGGATCCAGGGAAAGCTGACTAACAGGATGCTCATTTGACTTGATGGTAGCAAGCAGAGAGTGATGGCGGCAGGATCTTTATTGGACTCGAGGCCAGTGCCTAGTGCTGGTCCCCACTGTTACGCCAATTGCAACTTGTCAACTATATCAATAACTTGGTTGTGAATGTACAGGGTATGAGTAGTGAGTTTGCAGCAAGTAAGTTCCAACAATTACTTTTTTTGAAAGCTAATAAGTATAAACACTCCCTTCCGTTCCCTTCTCCCCATTTAGCCTCCCCCTTCCCCTCCCGCCATCTGTCTCCACCCCACATACCACCTGTCTTCTCTCTCCACTCCATCTGTCCCTCTCTGTCCTTCAGAGTTCTCAGATTTGGGGTGAACGGTGAAATGTTTAAGGGAACCTGAGGGGCGATTCACTCAGAGGATGGTGACATTTGGGAACGAGCTGCCAGCAGAAGTGATTGATTGGGGCTGGATTTCAATATTTAGCAGAAATTTGATCAGTACAGGATGGGAGATTTGTGGAGGAGATGACGCAGCGGATCGAAACAGCAAGATAAAAACAGGTCAGCATGGACTAGAAGGGCTGAAGGGCCTGTTTCAGTGCTGCTGGGCTCTGTTAACCTAATAGTATTCTGATTTGTAATTTCCACAGTCAGTGCTTTACTGCTGATGACTGAACCCAGAAATGTCAGAATGGGTGAAGAGGTTGCTCAGTGACTAGTCCTGTGTTCAATGTTATTGGGACGACTCTTCACGGTAAAGATATTGTCTTCTCCAGTCGTTTTCTCTCAGTCTGTAACGGAACAAGTTCATTGCCTACAGCAAGTCACAGAACTGACAGAGAAAGGAACCCACAGGGAGGGTTTCCCCACACTTTCTCAGTCTGGTAATGGAGAAAGTTTCCCAGTCCCAGGGAGTGATGTGGGAATTTTTTGTGGAAATGAGGAATGCCTTGGTAAAGATGGACAAAATGATTAAAGAAGTTCTCGAGCTCGGTGTGTAACACACTGAAATGAAAATTGCATTGAAACATTGTAGACTGAACAATGTTATAGAACATAGACATAGAACATAGAACAGTATAGCACAGAAACAGGCCCTTCGGCCCACAATGTTTATAGTTCCCTGGAAGTGGCCAAGTAAATCTGTAATCCAACGGCTATGGATACTAATCCATTATTCTTTCAAAAAATCCATCTCCTTCCATTTTCCTCACAGTCATGTTCCGATCTAAGAGTCTCTTTAAAGTCTCTACTGTATATGGTTCCACCAAAACACTCGGCTCTCATCCTCGGCACTCCGAAACTGTGTAAACGATCTTGCCTTTCACGCAAGGGTTTCCTTTCTTCTTTGAACGTACGACCTCTCACATTAAATGCAGATCCTTTGGTATTAGACATTTCAACATCTCAACAAAGATACCGTCTCACACGAGGAAATCTGCAGATGTTGGAATTTCAAGCAACTCACATAAATGTTGCTGGTGAACACAGCAGGCCAGGCAGCATCTCTAGGAAGAGGTATAGTCGAGTTTCAGGCCGAGACCCTTCGCCAGGACTAACTGAAGGAAGAGCTAGTAAGAGATTTGAAAGTGGTAGGGGGAGGGGGAGATCCAAAATGATAGGAGAGGACAGGAGCGGGAAGGATGGAGCCAAGAGCTGGATGGTGATTGGCAAAAAGGATATGAGAGGATCATGGGACAGGTGGCCCAGGGAGAAGAAAAAGGGGGAGGAGGGGAGCCCAGAGGATGGGCAAGGGGTATAGTCAGAGGGACAGAGGGAGAAAAAGGAGAGAGTGAGAAAGTATATATATATATTTAATCCAGACAGTAGAGGAGGCCGTGGATAGACATATCAGAATGGAAACGGGACGTGGAATTAAAATTTCTGGCCACTGGGAGATCCTGCTTTCTCTGGCGGACAGAGCGTAGGTGTTCAGCGAAACGGGCTCCAGGTCTGCGCCGGGCCTCGCCAATATATAGAAGGCCGCATCGGGAGCACCGGACGCAGAATATCACCCCAGCCGACTCACAGGTGAAGCGAGTCGACCTACTATATATATATACCTCTCATAATCTTATAAACCTCTATCATACTGCTCCTCACACTCCACCGCTCCAGAGAAAACAATACGTTTGTCCAACCACATGCCCTGTAATCGGGCTAATAGCCTGGTAAACCTCTTCTGCACTCTCTCCAAGGCCTCAGAATCTTTCCAAGAGTGAGGCAACCGCAATGGTTCGCAATACTCCAGGTATGGCCTGACTAGAGTTTTATCAGGTGCACATAACTTCCTGACTTTTGGACTCAGTGTCTCGAGTAAGAAAGTCAAGTATGACAAATGCCTTCTTAACCAAATAATCAACCTGCATAGCCAATTTCAGGGAGGTTTGAATTTCAATCCCAGATCGTTCTGTTCATTAACACCTAGTCAGCGTCTTGTACTTAACAGTGTATTGTATGTTTACATTTGACATGTCGAGGTGCAAGAACTCATATTTGCCTGGGTTATGCCCCATCTGCCATTTCTCTGTCCATGTCTGCAACTGATGTGCAGTACATCCCACTCCATTCTTTGCCAGTCATCTGTGCTATCCATACCCCTGTACATTTTCAGCCAGGTCGGTTATATACATCATAAACTGCAGAGGTCACAGTACCGATCCCTGCGGAACACCAGTAATCATAGAGCTCCAGCTAGAATAGGTCCATTCATTCACCACCTTCTGTCTTCAAAGGGCAAACTAATTCTGAATTCAATAATGGCCAAATCACCACTGATGCCATGCATCTTAATCTTCTGGATGAGCCTCCCATGTGGGACCTTGTGAAACGCCTTTCTGAAATGAGGTGAAATAGCAACCATAGTTCTACCTTTATCAATCATCCTCGTCAACTTATCAACAAAATCAATCGAGGTAGTAAGACACAATTTGCCAAACGAAAGGTCATGCTAACTCTCCCTAATCAGGTTTTCCAAATACTCATGAATCCTATCTGTCACAATACTCCCGTACCTTCCCTGCCACTGAGGTGAGACTTGCCGGTCTATAGTTTCCATGATTATCCCTGATGTCCTTCTTGAATAATGGAGCAACATGAAATTCTCATCAGTCCTCCAGGACCTGGCCTGTGGCTACGGAGGACAGAAGTATATTTTGTCAAGGCCCCAGCAATCTCTTCATTTTCCTCTCAATTACCTGAGGTATATCCCATCAGGCACTCGGAACCTATCCAACTTATTGCTATTTAAGATACCGAGCACTGTCTCCTCCTATACTTCAAAAAGCCCCAGCATAATAGTACTCTTGGCAATGATCTCCGCATCCTCCACGTCCTTCTTTTTGGTAAATATTGATGTAAAATACTCATTCTGGACCTCACCCACATCCTTTGAACTCAAGCAAATGCTCCCCCCCCCCACCCTCTCACTTTATCGTTGTGTGTTTCCAACCCTCTCCCTTGTTATCTCTTGCCCCTGATGTATATAGAGCATACCAAGGGCATTTCATTGCCCATCCTAGCTTTCCCAACTCCCCTCTTAAGTTATTTTCTGGCTTCTTTATAATCCTCCAAGACACCGTTTGATTCTGGCTTCCTCAGCTTTACCTATTTTTCATTTTTATTCTGGACTACACGCGTGACCTCCCTCGACATCCACGGTTCTCTTACCCTGCCATCCATGTCCTTCCTTCTGACTGGAACATACCTGTCCTGTAGTCTGTGTAGTTAGACATTAATTACCTTCCACATTTGGTTGTGGACTTGCTCAAATGCAGCTGTTCCCAATTAACTCTCCCTAGGTACTGCACGGAGCTCTCGTAATGTAACTTGCTCCATTTTAACATCCTTTCACAAACTCCATGTTTATCCTTATCTGTTCCTATCGTACAATTTAAGGAGATGTGGTAGCTGTTTGGTCTGAAATGGCCAGGTTCATTACCCAACGTCAGATCCAGTACAGCTTCTGCTCCTGTTGGACAATATACATACTAATTTGATAAACCCACCTGGATGCCGGCTCTAAATCACTTGTACTAACAATGTCCCAGCTTACCTTCCTTTCTTTGCTGTGATATCGGTGATCATGGTCTTTCCATGACGCTCATTGTTTGGCAATTTTTTTTTCGACAGGAGCGCTTTTCTATTGCCTTCTCCTAGAGATTATCTTTACAAGGCAAATGACTCCAGCCGTGATCAATGCTATTCAGATGTTGTCCGCCCAGTGTCAGTGACCACATAAGCATAACTTGAGACCTGCGTTGATTGCTCATGCTACCATCCACCACATTCTTCCACAGCTTCACATGGCCCTGATTCGGTAGAGACGTATCTTGGACAAATTTATCGAGTCAACTCTCAACCTCCTTTGCTCCAAAGAGAATGTACAGAATGTCTTATCTAGGCAGCGTCATGGTAAACATCCCATGCAACCTGTATAAAGATTCCGTATCCTTTCTATAACGAGGCGTTCAGAACTGAAGACAATAATCCAAGTGTGATCTAACCAGGATTTCAGAGTTACAACAGTAGATTGCGGCTCTTAAACTCAAGCCCCTGACAAATGAAGGCAACTCCCAATATCCCTGCTTAATCACCCTATCAACTTGCTAAGAAGCTTTGAGTGATCATTGGATCTGGACACTATCATTGTTCTGTTCCACCACACGGCTAACATTCCTGTCATTAACACTGTGCTCTGCTTTCAAATTTGTCCTTCCATGGTGAATCACTTCTCAGCTCTGCTCTGCATTCTGTCCATGTCCTGTTGTAACCTACGACAATCTGTAACACTGTCCACAACTCTACCAACCTGGCATATCATCCGCCAATTTACTAATTCCTCCCTTCCACTTCCTGATTCAAATCATTTATAAATATCACAAAAGTGGAGGGGGTGGGTGTGGTCCGCGATCAGATCTCTTCAGAACACCACCTCTGTGTGTAATCATCCCTTGTCTTCTATGGTCAAAACTTATTCTGAATCCTGCAGCTATCATTCCCAGAAGACCACGCCTACTTACTTTCTGAAGGACACAACCATGGTAAACCTTATCAAATATCTTATTAAATATCACCAGATCAAACTCTCTATTTTTATCATATGCTTTGTCGCATCAGAGACTTCAAGCAGGCTCGTGTAATTTCCAGCACATTCTCTCTCTTCAGCTGGATATGTTCCAGCACATCAGCCCAGTTAACGCCCTCACAAACATTAAGATCTCTCTCACTGGTGAATACTGAAGTAAAGTCTTCATTAAGGATTTACCCTACCGCCCCCGTCTCCAGGCGCATGTTTCTCATGGCAACCATGGTTCTTTCACCCGACCATCCTTTCCCTGCTTCAATCAGACAAACTATCCAGAACCCCATGCAAGTGCTGCCTAAAATAACTCCCCATTTCTGTTGTGCATTTCCCAGAGCACAACCGTTCCCGATTTAAAGCATCATAATATAGCATCGTAATTTCACTTTCCACAACTAATTATTTTAGGAATTGAAACAGAGCAGCGGGCAGATAGTGGGACCGCATGATCTGAGGACTGACAGGGGCTGTGGGGAGGTCATGGGGCAGTGTGATTAATTTGGAGATTGACAAGGGCGGGATGAGTTGAGGGACTGTGGCAATGGAATTAGTTTGGGGACTGATGTGGGCTTGTGGGAAGAGAACTGGGCCGTAGCATTAATCTGGGCATTGCCACGGGCTGTGGAGAGAGAGTGTGACAGTGTCATTAGTCTAGGGACTGACGTGGACTGTGCGGAGAGAGTGTGACAGTGAGATTGGTTCGGAGGCAGACACGGACTCTGGGGAGACAGTGTGACACTGTGATTAACTTAGAGACTGCCCCGAGCTATGGCGATAGAGTTCGATAGTGTGATTAGTTCGGGAACTGACACGGGCTGTGGGGAGAGAGTGGTACAGAGTGATTAATTTTGGGACTGACACTGGCTGTGGAGAGAGAGAGAGTGGGAAAGCGTGATTAGTTTGGGGATTGACTCGGGCCCTGGGAGAGAGTGGGACGGTGCGATTAGTTCGAGGACTGATACGGACTGTGGGGAGAGAGTGGGATAGTGCGATTAATTTGGGGACTGACACAAGCCTGTGGGTAATGAGCAGGGCAGTAGTTTTAGTTTGGAGACTGACACGAGGCTGTGGGACAATCGTGGTGCATTGGGAATACTTCGGGTCTGACGCGTTTATAGCGGATTATTTTGAGGACTGACGCAGGGTTGTGGGATTAATGTGTGTTCCCGGTTCATGAATGGAGGCTGCTGGAACTGAGTGCATCACAATACAATATTAATATTATTATATTCTACACAAGTCCTCTGTTTGTGTTATTCCATAAGTATTTAAAGTGATCTGTTGAACTAATTTAAGACCATGCAGGGAACTCCTTTCTGTCCATCGAGGGGCTCCCCCTCACGACCCAGCGCCGCATTACCGCACTGTCACTCCACACTTCCTTTGAGCTCAAGACCACGGACTACAGAGCCCAGGAGCACCGCCCACCCCGCAAGTGCCGGGAATCCGGGGCTCCCCTCCCAACCCCCCACTTTCTCTGCCGCTGCTGGCTCCCTGCATCATCCCCACAGTGGTCAGATAAATCTCCAACCTTCCATCCCCTTCGTTCGCCAGTCTCAGGACCATGTCAACCTATCAGCTGCTACCCCTCGCCGGGGCAGCGAGAGGATGAGCCTGCCATGACCCTTCCGGCCGTCTGGATGGTCGCACGCCGTCCGGTAAAAGACTCCGCCTCCTCCCGGGAAACTGAAGCCGAGATAAATACGCGAAACTCGCCGCCTACCCCTCATGGGTCCGAAAGGGTTGCGAAGCCTCTCCGTACACCGTCTCGTTACGTGCCCCCCTCCTCCCGCTCCCTCAGCGCCTGAGAAAGAAGCCTGCGGTAGCTCCGAAAGGCCACACAGGAGGCTGGGAAGTTTTGGGCATGGAAATGAGACAAAGCACCGGCGGATCTCCCTGTCGAAGAGAGGTAGATGGGAACGGAAGAGGTTGGGGTGCTCCAGGGGATGATCGACCACGACCCAGGTCAGAACCTCGATAAAGGACCGTCCCCGAGCTCCATTCCGTGCCGGCTCCAGGGTGCACTGAACACCATCTGCGATTTCGGATGGACAGAATGCTGACCATGTCCCCGGCTTGATCCTCCTGGGGAACTTTCGCCTCCCGCCGATAGGCAGGGAGACAGTACCGTCTGAAAAGAGCTGGGTTCGGATGCAGCAAGGGTGATTCCTGTGGAGAAAGGGAGCGAGGGTCAGGTCGGAGGGCAGATATGGTGTCGCGAAGATAGAAAAAAGTGCAGCGGAAGGATGTGAACCTGTCTATCAGATCGATTGCGACAAAGTGGCAGGTGTGCCTCTTGCGCGTAACAAGCGCTGTCTCCGCGCGGGCTTTACAATATCCGTATTTTTCGTCTCGGGTGGGTTCGTAGCTCCCACGCTAAATTGCCCAGAGTGTCCCATTACATAACATGACTCAGTATAAGGGGTTCATTATACTACTCCGTGCGCTCGTTACAGGAGCTGTGTGATGTGGTCATAGAGACGGGGTTGAAGATCGCCAAGACCAGTTGAGGAAAGGGAGTTCCCGGATACATCAGCGAGATTGCACAGGTTGCTTGTTTCGGAATGAAACCGCTGTAATCCCAGAATGCCCTGCAGGAAGGAAAGTCGTCTCATCGCTCAGTGCATTCAGGAACAGTGTTCTCTGACTCACTCTTCCCTACCTCATCCCAGTCTCTCTCTGCCTCTCAACCCCCAGTGTCTATTTCCCTCCGCAAGTCTTTGAACCTCCCGTCTGTGTATCCACCAGTCTCTCCAAACCCCCGGTCACCGTTACCTAACCCTACCTCTCTCTTTCCAGATTCACTCCCCAATCCCTGTGTCTCCCTCCCATAAATTGTTCTCCCTTTCCGCCGTCACTCCCTCCCTACCCCCCACTCCCACCACGTCTCAGGCTCTCCCCTTCCAAGTTCACTTCCAATCTCCCTCCTGACACCGATCTTTCCCCATCCTCGCCCTCCCTCTCCCTGGTGTTACTCTAACCTCTTGGTCTCTCTCTACTTTACCGCTTTCTCTCCCAAGTTTCTCCTCCATCTTTTTACCCTAGATCAATCATAAAATTCTCCCCCTACCCCGATCCCACTCTGTCTCCCTCCGGTTCCCTCTCCCTCTACTCTCTCCACTCTCCGAGATTCTCGGCTCTGTGTGTGTGTCTCTCTCTTTCGTCCTTCTCTTCTCAGACTCTCGCCGCCGTCTCTCTACATTCCCCAGTCTATTTCTCCTCCCACGCATCTCTCACAGTTTCTCCACCCCGCCTCTCCAAAATCCCGGCTTTCTCTCTCTCTCTCTCTCTCTCTCTCTCTCTCTTCACACGCCAAACCCTCGCCCTCCTCCGGACGTTCTCTCCGCCATTCTGTTTCTCTCCAGTCACTCCTTAGGCCTCCTGTCTCTCTGCATAATATCTCTTTCCCATCTCCCTCTCCCTCCGCGTTTCTCACTCATTTTCCCGGCTATCCCCCTACCGCTTTTAACCGACACCAAACTCTCGTCTCCGATCTCCCTCCCCATCTGAAACTTTACCCCAATCCCAGATCTCTTTACACATACCAGATCCCTCAACTTCCCGGGCGTCTCTCCCCGTGGTCTTTCTCTACCCTCCACTTTCTCTCGCTACCTCACCAGTCTCTGCCCCCGTTTCTTTCTCCCCAGTCTGCCTCTCTCGTCTCTCTGGCCAGCATCGACTCCTTTCCCGGGTAATAACTTTTCTCTTCATTGACTGTTCAGGGAGTGTCAGGGGTTTTAGTGGGGTGCATACAGTTAGATCGCATGTGAACCTACGAGTTTTTAGTTGAAATAACAAAAGTTACTTGTTGGTAAAAAACGATTCCCTGTGCCTCACTGATCATTATTACAAGTGGCGATTCTTGTAACAGTGGCGTCCATCATTAAAGTTTCCCACCAACAGGACAGGCCCTCGACACAGCGTTACCATCGGGTGGGAGATACAGAAGCCTGGAAGCTCAGGCTCAGCGATGCAGAAACAGCTTCTTTCCCTCCGCCACCTGTAACTCAGTATATTTTCTCTACATTTATTTATCCAGTATTTCAGTGTACAGTAGTGCTGCCATGAAGTTAACAAATTTCATGATGTATGCGTGTGATATTAAATCTGGTTCTGGTTCTTATTCAGATGTGTGGGAGGGGGTGTTGATCTGTTTGATTGAACTTAAAATGAGTTGAAAGGCTATCGGACCCCTGTGAGACGAAGGATACTTGCTGTAATGCTCTCTACTAGTGCACCATATCTTACTATTTAAGTCCAGTCGATTAATTATTTAAAGCAACAACGCCTTGTTTTTCCAGACTACTCTCAATCTCCGTGATAATACTGCAGGAGAATTTAACAACAATAGGCCATAAATATCAGTGATGGCCGCTGGATGATACCTATAGCTTTGTTTGGAAGGGACCCCTCAAGTGCTACCTAATGAGGAGTTGCCCTCGATGTTCAGACTAAGCTAATCATGGGGTGTGAAGGGATGTATCTGGACAAACAGGAACATTAGCGATAGTCAGTCTGGGCCAGTGCATTGTAAGTCATGTCTGTCTAATCTTACAGAGCTTTACGACGTAGTTACCAGAAATGGCGTTGAAGGCAAGGCAGCGGTGGCCGTCTACTGGGAGTAAATCAAGAATTTGTCAAGGTTCCGTATGAGAGGATGCTCGAGATGGTTTAGTCGCTTGGCTTTCACAATGAAGTAGTAAATTGGATTCGCCATTGACTATGTTGGGGACAGTAGAGTGTGGTAATAGATGGTTGTCTCTCTGACTGGGGACCTGTGACGAGTGGAGTGCCGCACGGATCGTTGTTGTGTCCATTGTTTGTGATCTATAGCAACGATCTGGATAATAATGTCGGTAACTGGATTTGCCGATGACGACGACAATACCGGTGTAGAGGACATCGAGGAAAAATACCGGAGCATGCAACGGGGTCTGGTCCAGTTGAAGACATCGGCTGAAAATGGAGAAACGGATTTAAAGCAGACAACTGTTAGTTGTTGCACTTTGGGAGGACCAACCAGGGTTGGTCTGACACAATGAGACATAGGGCACTGAGGAGTACGATAGGACAAACGAATCTGGGAATGCAGATCCGTTATTCAATGAAAGTCGCTGCACAGTTAGACAGTGTCATTAAAAAACGGTTTTTCGCACATTGGCCTTCACAGACCAAAATATTGTGTACATGAGTTGGGATGTTATGTTGATGTTGTTTTAAGACATTATTGTGGCCTAATTTGGAAAAAAAATGTGAACAGTTTTGCTGAACTATTGCATAACGATTTGATTGAGGTTTACAACATGATGAGGCGTATGGAGAGTGTAAATGCAAGCGGGCTTTCTCCACTGATGTCGGGCGAAAATACAACTATAGATCATGGGTGAAGGGTGAAATGTGAAATGTTTAAGGGAAACATGATGGGAAACTACTTGACCAAGAGGGTCGTCAGAGTGTAGACAGTGCTGCCAACGCAAATGGTAATTGAGATTTCGATGTCAACGTTTAAGAGGTGATTGTATAAGTACAGAGATGAGAGAGAGAGATGGATGGCAACGGTCCGGGTACAGTTCGATGGAAGTAGGCGGTTTAAATATTTTCACACTCTCCTGACGGGCTGGAGACCCTGTTTCTGTGCAGTGGTTTCCTGTGGCTGTCTGACTGCAAGTCTAGGTTAGAACTTTAGTGTCTCAAAGCACCGACCAATCCTTCTGTCCTTGCACACACTGAAGCTTGAAGACTGAGTAAAATGGATGGTTATAGCATTAGAAGATGGAAGTGCAGGTGTGAGCTAATAAAGGGAGTAGACAGGAAAATACCTTCACTCCTTCGGTAAGGCTATAAAGACAATAGTTCTCGGCTGGAAATGGGTGTGACATTGGCTCCAGTACAGTGAACAAATCTGATGCTTCAGCGGTGGTAATGGGGATGACTGGCCCCAATAGTATACAGCAAAGCGATCATTTAATACGAATCCTATCCTTGGTCAGAAATTGGCGGTGAGAAATCCTGGCAGTCGTTGGATGCTTGGAGTTGTGGAGATGTCATATTTTAATTGTGTTGAATATTAATTCGTGCACTACACATTACTTTTTGCGTCTCTTTGTCTTGGAGTCGAAAGGCTTTATTAAGTGTATTATTGCAATTACAGATGTTTGTTAACGGTTGAACAAAGAAGAGCATGCCGTTTTCTGCGATATTTTAAATATATGAATGCATTGCGGATTTAATACATTGCACAAGGTGTGGAGATAAGCGTGTTCAATTGAAAGAGAAAGAGGAAAATTACGGCCATGAATAACTTTATGGGAGTCGTGTGTTTCTTTAGTTCGTGTTGCGGGGATGCTTGAATTAATCATCTTTTTCACTGTACATGTGGCAGAAATGTTGTGTCTCCTTGCGAGAAGTGATTTCCAGGAACTGATGCGAAATTCGGAGGCTGCGTATCTTTCTGAAATTCTATAAAGTGTTAGTGTATGTGAGCCTCAGCTCCCCATATCTCACTCTCCTAAGTTCTTTAGAATACGTGCTGAGGCCTTTTGCTTTGGCAGTTGTTTATTCTGTATTCTCCAATTGCCTGCGATGGTTCGGAAGGGCGACAAGTCTGAGCCCGGATGTTGCTTTGCTCGCGCTGCGTTTCAGTTTGTGTCGTTTTGTATGTTTCATTTATTATTGATTTCAGAGGGAGACACGGACTCCACACCGGTCATGTGGATTCAGGGTTACATGGATCGAAATATTAGCGTATCTACACCCGATACGAATAAACAACATTTCAGAGATAAATTGGCGCGTACTTGAACTGGGAATTTGGAATTGGCATTTTGGAAGGTTGCTTATTTTAATGAGCAGAAAAAGCTGCTGCTGAACACTTTGAAATGCTGTTTTTAAGTTGTTGGGTTCCATTGGAAAAGATTGTTTTGAGGTCGTTGTCGCATCTTCCCTGTTATATGTAAATGGCAGGTCAGTTTAGATAACGTGGCGGTGCAGTCAGTAGCTCAGAGATTTGCTTAGATCCTTAGCCCTAATCATGTAAGTTATTCAGCTGCTGCTGGGTGGTCGGGTTAAATCGGTCATTTCCCTCAGCCCTATTTCTTGAAGCATTGTAACTGCAGAGTCCAAATAGAGTTGTAAAGTGTACCAGAATTTCAACCCTCCGTGCGGAACAGGGCTGCCCGCTGTCTTCCAGCCAGAATTCACTCTACCAACTATATAATCTGCCTTCTGTTAGGAAACCAATTCTGAATCAATGCAGCCAGATTTCCCCAGATCCCATGCCTCTTGACTTTCTGAATGAGTCCACTGTGGGGAACTGATCAAGCGCCTGACCAAAATTAATACACCTAGATCCACTGTCCTGATTCATCTGTTGGTTTTGTTTTCACTTTTTCAGATAATTAAATCTGTCTAATAAAGGACAGCATGCTCCTCAGAAAGCCTTGTTGACTCTCCTGAGCCAGAGTACGTTTCTCCAAATGCTCATAAATGCCGTCTGCAATCATCTTCTCCAATAGTTTGACTCACTGGTCTGTAATTCCAAGCAGTGTCCTTATTAACTTTCGTCTACAAAAAAAATAACATTTCCCATCCTTCAATTTTCTTGTTCTACTTCCGTGCCCAGCGAAGACTCAAATATCCTGTCCAGAAGCTTAGCAATACCTTTGCTCGCTTTCCCAAATTACCTGGACTATATCCCTTCTGGGAACTGGGTAATCACCTATCATAATATTTTCCAAATTTCCAGCGAATCCTCTTGCTTAGCATACCTGCCTGTTCACCCTATGTTCACATTCATGAATGTATTCAGTGAGGAGCTTCACTGCCTCCTTGAACTACAGACACAAGTTTTCCTCTTTCACCTCTCATTTACCCACAATCTCTCTAGTCATCCTCCTGTTCTTCACTTACCTGAGTGCAACTCGCCAAGGCATTCTCAAGTCCCTTTCTACCTCTTCTAATTCCATTGTTAAGTTCTTTCCCGTCTACATTGTAACTCCCCAAAGCCCTAACTTATCCTTTGTTCCCAAACATTAAGTACTTTTCTTTCTTCTTTTTGACGATTTGTTCCAATTTTCTTCTCGTCCAGGGTTACTTTACTCTGTCATTCCCTGCATCAGTGAGACAAGCCTATACTGAACCCCATGTCACTGCTCCCTAAACAATCTCCACATATCTATTGCGGATTTCCCTGCGCACATCATTTCCCAATGTACGTTCTCAAGTTCCTGCCAGGTAGCACCATTCATCGCAGACCCCCCAGTTAAATACATCCCATGCTCCGTGGTCCTATTCCGGTGCAAGACAAATATCGGGGAGTTCTGCCATATCGCTCTGAAATGCTGACTCACGGAGAGAACTGTCACCTGATCCGTTTCCTTTTTAAATATTAGATCCGGTCTGGACTGTTCACTAGTCTGCCTCTCTTCTTATAGTGACATGAATCCTTCCTGGACACAACTGGGAAATTATGCCATACCTAAACCTTTTACCCTGGGGAGGTGCCGAAGTATATTAGGGAAGTTTCAGCTGCCCGTGTCGACATATGGAAAATGTCCAAGCTCCGCTTCCGGATCGGTTCCAGATTGTTTCCGTTGCGTTTATTTTTGTTAATCTGGTGGGCGGCTGTATAGAATACTCCAAATGAGGCGATCTCTCCCTTCATGTTTCTGTGTTAGTCTCACAGTCTATTAACAAATGAAAGCTTTATGTTGTTCTCCCTTTCTGTAGCTGCTATACTATCCCTGATTTGCCATCGTACTCCCTTTACACACTTTTACCGGACCCTGCCTGAAACACGGAAAGTCCTGAAGCCATTCCTGCCCTTGTGACAGTCGAGTGTCTGTGATAGTTTGGAAGATACTTCAACCAACGTAAGAATCACGCCAGCAGCATTGAATGTTTGTATTGCTACTTTTCAGAACTGTATGAAGTCAGCAATCTTCCGCCAATTCTTCAATTTCCGGATAACCAGGCATATGATTATTTGAATTTATGACATATTTGTCATTGTAAAAAGGCTTTATTTGAAAACTCCGCTGAATGTGTCATTAGACGCGGGTGTTATCTGCACAGATGGCCATTTAATGTAAACACATATGTCATTACATTCCTCAGCTCTTCTCTGAATTTCCTCGTTGTCACTGTATAGATGCAAGTATTGGTGCACATGTGAGTGTTTGCAAAATGAACCAAAATTGCTGTAGGATGTATACCGGGGAACACAAATATCTGGCTTGATAAAAATAGTTGTGTGCTTGCCATTTCAGGGAACGGGCTACAGAGGGCATCCAAAATAATATGATATTAGCTGATATAGAAAACAACAAAATCATCGATTTTCTGCGTTTTTCCTCCTCGGCATCTTTCTGATTGTCGCTGCTGTGCCGAAGCCTTCTGCGGACTCTATTTGCCACAACGATATGTCTTACAGTTAACCCGTTCAACACCAGGATTAAGCCGATTGGTAGCAATGGTTTTAAAATACTCCCCAGTAATGCGTATCCTCTCCACACGGGTGAAGTAGCGCATTCATGTGTGCGGGTGCACCGCCACGGCGTGTTGTCAATGATGACGTAAGATTCAAGGGCAAGGTAAATCGGGACACATTTTCCGCAGCTCAGTATAACCACGGTTACGATAACCACCGTTGCTCTTCACTCCGTGCAGTATCGTTCCCGCAGCTTTTGGCAACATCCTGCGATGAAGCGATCGAAGGTAAAACTGACTGTAAACCAAACAGAACAGTCGGTCTTTACAACCCGAAATATAAGTGTCAGAGCGCATACAGGAGTGATGAGAAGGGATCTGGAATAAATGTAGATATTGTTGGTCTGTTCCACTAAAGCAACAACGACATCTACCATCAGATCCGCTGTTGCCATTCCAACCAGGTAACGGGTGATGCATTTGGAGATTCCGCATTTACCCCGAGAAAGGGTCACAATCGTCGTTAGGTTAACTGCAAGAAATTTGGAAACAAAATAGAAATATGGTCAGCTCTCTGAATGCCCCGATTCTACCGATGCTATGGAGGGTATGGTCTGTTTGGAAGTGGAAAGCGAAAACCCAGTGTGTGCGGTCTCCGTCGCTGCGCTCCGGCTGGAGGACAATGACGGATGTGAGTGTCCGTGGATTGGCGACCTTCCCACAGCTTAGAGCGAGGCATCCGAGTTCCACGACTCAAGTACTGGCGAGCAGTTGATCACTCCTGTAAGCAACACCATTTCCATTATCACAGGTGAAATAGCTGAAGGGATTGTTTGTAGCGGTGACAAAGTGGATTCAAGGAGATATAAAGCACGAGTTCCCATTTCCTGACTTACAGAAGAAGAGCCCTACATGTCGAAAATAGACTGGACCGTCATTTAAATAAGCTGCCAAGTTGTTATAAGGTCGAAGTGTCTGCACTGATAGAGACTCGGACCTAGAAAAGCAGAGCCTAACGTCACTTCAGAAAGCCAAACGAGGTGAAATTATGAAACAGTGACAATATTGGCACCAACTTAATTGACAAAAGAAGAAACACTGTGATGGAAGTATGGAAGATAGAAGTAAAACCATTAGATGCCTGTTTCCTCCTTTCCTGAAACACGTTACAGCCGATGGCAGCATTTGTGCTCAGTAACAGTGTGGATACCGCAGCAGAGTGACAGCAAGACTACGGTACCGCACGTAAAGTAACCAGCTCCGGTATCTTACCGGGGACACCAACCGCTACAAGTGTGGGATAGTAAACGGCTGCGAGGCAGTAAATCGTCGAATATCCCATATTCCGTCAGAAGCAGCGTTCAGTTGTACGGAACGTTTCAGCTGCTCAGATGGACTGGTGATCGGTTTAGCAGACTTTTATTGCGGTGAGAGCAATTCCACTGAGGCAATTAGCGTCAGAGACATTAGTGAAAAACAACTGCATAAACACTTACGTTAAACTACTTTTACGCACTGTTCCCGTGTCTTGAATTTGACTCCTCAAGGGATATTGCAATCTATTTACTTTAAAACAAAATATGATGCAAATTTTCCACGTTACTTTCCATTATACCTGGCTTCAGCTACTTAAATAGTATATGTTCATATCTGTGCTGCTTTTAAAGTAGGCATTTATATTGAAGTCGATTTATTTTGTAACACTTCACGGAGAACATTCGCTTCTGAAATTGAGGGAAGAAGTTTGTTCTGGCAAGTGAACTGGAGAACACTTCTTTATTAAAGGGGAACATTCGTTCATTCTTCTCTTTCATTCGTTCCATTCATTCCGGGCGCTTTGATTGTTGGAAATCATAGTGACAGCTGACATACGTTACAATAAAATACACTGCACATATTCCTCCAAACACTTTAAAAGATCCACAGCGATATTCCAGAGATCTGTGATCAAAAAGGGAACGTGTCCGCGGGAGATTAGCGAGGGCTGTAGTCGGTTTGAAGAGCAATGTTTTCCAGCGCACACATGGGCCGTTTGGCAGGAACCTGACCACTTCCAGTCAATGGCTTGACTACCCCATACCCTTGACGTGCGATGCAGTCTATTTAACTTTAAAGTTATTCTCAAAACTGCCACAATTCTACCGCTATTTCTCCATCCATTCTCTGTTCGAACAAAAGTAGGAAGGGAAATCTGTGAACTATCCCAGGCTGTTCTATTATTTGCCATTAAGTTTTCTTTTTTTTCTCCTGATTTACTTTCAAGTATATTGCCTTTTGAGCGTCACTATAAATATGTGCAGAACAGCGGATGGGTTCCAGTTCACCTTTCAATCACACTTCTTCCTGCTCCTGCAGTGCAACACTCCGTCCCTATTGTGGTTCTCTTACCGATGAGCGGCCCTCCGCTTACTGGAGAGAGTCTCATTACTCTCTTTCCATTGTGGAACTCTAACAAACGTGCCGCCCTCGGTTGACTCGAGAGTGTCACCTCTGCCTTCAAGTTCATCCTTCCAAAGTGACTCACTCCGTAAAGTTCCGGTTTGAACTCCCTCTGTAACTTCGCAGCGCTGCTCTGCGTCCTGTTTTAATCTGTGGCTACATTCTATACTATCCATAATTCCACGAACTTCCACATCAATGCAAATACAATAACCCACCGTTTCACTTCCTTGTTCACATCATCTTAAAGCACAAAAATCCGGGGGCTCAGAGCAAATCTCTGCAGGACTCGACTGGCACCAGAATCCAGAGAGAAAACGGTCCATCCCAACTATCCTCTGCATCACAGAATTAAAGCAGGCCTGTGAGACATTATCTGCCACTCTCAAAGCCATACTAATTCTCCAAAATCAAGTAATGCTTCTCCAAATTCTCGTGAATCCTGTTTCTAAGAATGTTCTCCGATAATCTGCCCATCACTGATGTAGGACTCACCGCTTCCCGCAGTCTCCCAGGGTTTCTCCCTACCACACAAACTGACTTATCTATCCTAAAGTTTTCATTTTTCAGAAGTTCCAGTGCATCCTCTCTTTTAACCTCAATATGTCGTCGTACATCGGCCCGTTTAACGCTCTCCTCACAAATGTCCGTCTGACTGGAGAATACTGAACTTGGCGGGCAGGATTAAGGAAGACGCCAAGCAATTCTACAGGTATGTGAAGTGCTATGGTGTTAGGCAGCAAGGAATATAGAATTTTAGTCAGTATTATACAAACAAACATATAACATCTATTAAACCCTGCTCAGCGATAGTGAAAAATAAACAAACGACTAACTTAAACGGAAGTCAGCAGCTATACGGCAATTTAACCAACCGTCAAACTCTGGAATACTTCTTAAAGTGGTAAATGCGAACACGGTCTTAAAATTGAAAATTCGAAAGTCCAGGAGTTTACACAGTCAATTAGGAGAGACTTTCCTGAAGTAAAGATCTCCTCAAAGACCTGACGTTACTGCTGGTCGCAGTAGGAACCTGCCTTGTCCATAGGATTCACGACGACAGAAATAAAACGGGTTCAAGGAACTGACCTTTTCCTCTGGGGAATAGACACTGCACAACCTTCTTTCTTTTAGAACCATAGAAAACCATAGAAAAACTACAGCACAGGGTCAGGCCTTTTGGCCCTTATTGGCTATGCCGAACCATTTTCTGCCTAGTCCCACTGACCTGCACACGGACCATATCCTTTCATACACCTCCCATCCATGTATCTGTCCAATTTATTCTTAAATGTTAAGAAAGAACCCGCATTTACCACCTCGTCTGGCAGCTCATTCCATACTCCCACCACTCTCTGTGTGAAGATGCCCCCCCAATGTTCCCTTTAAATTTCCCCCCCTCACCCTTAACCCATGTCCTCCGTTTTTTTTCTCCCCTTCCCTCAGTGGAAAAAGCCTGCTTGCATTCACTCTATCTATACCCATAATTTTATATACTTCTATCAAATCTCCCCTCATTCTTCTACGCTCCAGGGAATAAAGTCCTAACCTATTCAATCTTTCTCTGTAACTGAGTTTCTCAAGTCCCGGCAACATCCTTGTAAACCTTCTCTGCACTCTTTCAACCTTATTTATATCCTTCCTGTAATTTGGTGACCAAAACTGAACACGATATTCCAGATTCGGCCTCACCAATGCCTTATACAACCTCATCATAACATTTCAGCTCTTATACTCAATACTTTGATTAATAAAGGCCAATGTACCAAAAGCTCTCTTTACGACCCTATCTACCTGTGACGCCACTTTTAGGGAATTTTGTATCTGTATTCCCCGATCCCTCTGTTCTACTGCACTCCTCAGTGCCTTACCATTAACCCTGTATATTCTACCTTTGTTTGTCCTTCCAACGTGCAATACCTCACACTTGTTTGTTTTAAACTCCATCTGCCATTTTTCAGCCCATTTTTCCAGCTGGTCCAAGTCCTTCTGCACGTTCTGAAAAACCTTCCTCACTGTCTACTACACCTCCAATCTTTGTATCATCGGCAAATTTGCTGATCCAATTTACCACATTACCATCCAGATCATTGATATAGATAACAAATAACAATGGACCCAGCACTGATCCCTGTGGCACACCACTAGTCACAGGTCTCCACTCGGAGAAGCAATTCTCTACTACCACTCTGAGGCTTCTTCCGTTGGGCCAATGTCTAATCCAATTTACCAGCTCTTCATGTATACCTAGCGACTGCATTTTCCTAACTAATCTCCCATGCGGGACCTTGACAAAGGCCTTACTGAGGTCCATGTAGACAATATCCACTGCCTTCCCTTCATCCACTTTCCTGGTAATCTCCTGAAAAACTCCAATAGATTGGTCAAACATGACTACCAAGCACAAAGCCATGTTGATGCTCCCTAATAAGTCCCTGTCTATCCAAATGCTTGTAGATTCTGTCTCTTAGTACTCCCTCCAATAACTTACCTACTACCGATGTTAAACTTACCCACCTATAATTTCGCGGATTACTTTTTGATCCTTTTTAAAACAACGGAAGAACATGAGCAACTCCCCAATCCTCCGGCACCTCACCTGTAGACAGCGACATTTTAAATATTTCTGCCAGGGACCCTGCAATTTCAACACTAGTCTCCTTCAAGGTCCGAGGGAACACCCTGTCAGGTCCTGGGGATTTATCCATTTTAATTTTCCTTAAGACAAGAAGCACCTCCTCCTTTTCAATCTGTACAGTTTCCATGATGTCACTCCTTGTTTCCCTTAGTTCCAGAGACTTCATGCCTGTTTCCTCAGTAAATACAGACGTAAAAAAAAAAGTTATTTAAGATCTCCCCCATTTCCTTTGGTTCCGCACATAGCCAACCACTCTGATCTTCAAGAGGACCAATTTTATCCCTAACAATCCTTTTACTCTTAATATACCTGTAAAAGCTCTTTGGATTATCCTTCACTTTCACTGCCAAGGCAACCTCATGTCTTCTTTTAGCCCTCCTGGTTTCTTTCTTAAGTATTTTCTTGCACTTATGCTCCTCAAGCACCTTATTTACTCCCTATTTCCTATACATGTCAAACAACTCCCTCTTCTTCTTTATCAGAGTTGCAATATCCCTTGAGAACCAAGGTTCCTTATTCCTATTCACTTTGCCTTTAATCCTGACAGGAACATACAAGCTCTGCACTCTTAAAATTTCCCCTTTGAAGGCTTCCCACCTACCAATCACATCTTTGCCAGAGAACAACCTGTCCCAATCCATGCTTTTTCGATCCTTTCTCATTTCTTCAAATTTGGCCTTCTTCCAGTTCAGAACCTCAACCCTAGGACCAGATCTATCCTTGTCCATGATCAAATTGAAACTAATGGTGTTATGATCACTGGAACCAAAGTGCTCCCCTACACAGACTTCCGTCACTTGTCCTAACTCATTTCCTAACAGGAGATCCAATATTGCATCCCCTCTAGTTGGTCCCTCTATATATTGATTTAGAAAACTTTCCTGAACATATTTTACAAACTCCAAACCATCTAGACCCCTAACAGTATGGCAGTCCCAATCAATGTATGGAAAATTAAAATCCCCTACCACCACAACTTTATGTTTCCTGCAGTTGCCTGCTATCTGCCTGCAGATTTGCTCTTCCAAGTCTCGTTGACTATTGGGTGGTCTGTAATACAATCCCACTAATGTGGCCATACCTTTCCTGTTTCTCAGCTCCACCCATAAGGACTCAGTAGACAAGCCCTCTAATCTGTCCTGCCTGAGCACTGCTGTAATATTTTCCCTAACAAGCAATGCTACTCCCCCACCTTTCATTCCTCTGCCTCAATCACATCTGAAACATTGGAACCCTGGAATATTAAGCTGCCAGTCCTGCCCCTCCTGTAGCCAAGTTTCACTAATTGCTGCAACATCATAATTCCATGTGTCAATCCACATCCTCAACTCAACCGCCTTCCCCGCAATACTCCTAGCATTGAAATATATGCACCTCAGAAGATTTTTACAACCACTCACAACCTTTCTATCAGCGGATTTGCTTAAACTTTCAACATCATTTATTCTCACCCCATCCACACTGTCAGCTCTGGCACTCTGGTTCCCATCCCCCCTGCAAATCTAGTTTAAAGCCTCCCCAATAGCACTAACAAACCTCCCTGAAACGATATTGGTCCCCCTGTAGTTCAAGTGTAACCCGTCTCTCTTGTACAGGTCCCACCTGCCCCAGAAGAGGTCCCAATGATCCTGCAATCTGAAACCCTGCCCCCTACACCAGTTCCTCAGCCACTTGTTCCTCCTCCAGAGCATCTTATTCCTACCCTCACTGGCACCTGGCACAGGTAGCAATCCTGACATTACCACCCTTGAGGTCCTGCTTTTCAACTTCCTACCAAGCTCTCTATACTCACTCTCCAGGACCTCCTCACTCTTTCTTGCTATGTCATTGGTACCGATGTGCATCACGACATCTGGCTGATCACTCTCCCACTTCAGAATGTCATGCAATCGATCAGAGACATCCTTGACCTTGGCACCTGGGAGGCAACAAACCATCCTGGATTCTCTGTCACGACCACAGAACCTCCTATCTGCACCGCTAACTATCGAGTCCCCTATCACTACTGCTCTCCTCTTTCCCCCCCTCCCTTCTGCACTGCAGAGCCAGACTCAGTGCCAGAGATCCAGCTACTGCAGCTAGTCCCAGGTAAGTCAGCCCCCCCAACAGTATCAAATGCGGTATACTTGTTGTTGAGGGGAATGGCCACAGGGGAACCCTGCTCTGCCTGCCCTTTCCCCTTCCCTCGCCTGACAGTGACCCAATTTCCTGTCCTCTGCTCCTTTGGCGTAACTATCTCCCTGTAGCTACGATCTATAATATCCGCATTCTCCCGAATGATCCGCAGGTCATCGATCTCCCTCGGTATCTATTTCAGGCACCTTAAAACTATGCCCCTCGTGTTCATTATTTCAGCCCTGGGAAAAAACCTCTGGCTATCCACACGGTCAATGCCCCTCATCATCCTATACACCTAAAAAAGGCTCTAAACATAAACAAAGAAATTATACATTGCTTTGAGGATTTGTTAGAAGTATACAAAATTATGAGGGTATAGATAGGGTAAATGCAAGCAGCTTTTTCCACTGAGGTTGGGTGGGACGACAACCAGATGTCCTGGGTAAGTAGGGAAGGAGAAACTTAACAGGAACAAGTGGAAAAGCTCTTTACTAAAATGGGCGTTGGAGTGAGGAATGAGATGCCAGCACAAGTGGTGAATATAAGCTTGGTTTCACCATTTAAAAGAAGTTTGATAGGTACCTGGATGGTAGGGGTATGGAGGGCAATGGTCCCAGTGCAGGTAGTTGCATTAGACAGCTTAAATGTATTTTCAGCATTGACTAGATGGGCCAGACAGCCTGTTTCCATACTGAACCATGTTTCTATGTTTCTGTGACAGAGAAGCTGGCCAAACTTGTTCAGAAGGGAAAAGGTAGGAGTAACAATGGAGCAGCAATGGCTGGAGTTTCTGGGAGCAATTCGGGAGCTAAGTGATAGATACATCCCAAAGAAGTGAAAGCATTGGATGGGCAGGAGGAGACAACTGTGGCTGAAATGAGAAGCCAAAGCCAATATAAAGGCCAAAGAGAGGGCAAAATATAGAGCAAAAACTATTGAGAAGCTTTTAGAAACCAACAGCAGATGACTAAAAAAAAAAGTCAGATGAGCTCGGGGGTGTAATTATGATATTGTAGTCATTAATAAGTCTTGGTAGCACTCAAAATTCTGAGGCATTTAGAGGAACAAGATATCCCAGGCCTCAATATCTCTTGAAAACAAAAGTTCCCTGCACCAGTTACCTTTCAACTTTTATTTCTGGAGGCACATACAAACTCTACACACTCAAAATTTCACCTCTGAAGGCCTCCCACTTACTAAGCACTCCTTTGCCAGAAAACAGCCTGTCCCAAGCCACACTTGTCAGATCCTTTCTGGTACCATCAAAATTGACCTTTCTCCAATTTAGAATCTCAACCCATGGTCCAGACCTCACTTTTTTCATTTTTTTTTTTACTTTGAATCTTATGGAATTATGATCACTAATTTCTGTCACCAGCCCTGGATCATTTCCTAACAGCTTATTGCACTCTTTTACGTCAGGAATTCTACGTACTAATTAAGGGCACATTTGTCAAACTCTACCCCATCTAGTCCTTTAACAGTACAGGAGTCTCAGTCAATATATGGAAACTTAAAATCACTTAATGAATTAAGCTTTGTTTCATGGCATGGTCTGCAAACTCTTCACAAATTTGTTCCTCTAAACCTTTCTGAATGTTGGGTGCAACCAAGTCCTAATAATGGCGACAATATCATAATTCCCTGTCCTCAGCTCATCTGGCTTTCCTACGATGTGATATATACAGCTCAGCACATTCATCGCACCATGCTCAGCCATTTGATTGCTGACTCTCTCTGTGTCCTGAACAACATCTGACTGGTGTCAAGAAAACAAATTCTGTCTGATTGTCACAAAAACAAAGGAGCTGATTGTGGACAACAGGAGGAATGGAGACAGTCTAACCCCTACTGACATCAATGGATCTGGGGTTGAAAGGGTGAACAGCTTACAGTTCCTCAGCATAAACATCACTGAGGGTCTCACATGGTCTGTACTTACCGGCTGTGTTGTGAAAAGAGCACAGCAGCAGCTCTTTCATATCAGTCGGTTGAAGAAGTCTGGGATGGGGCCCCAAATCCTAAGAACTTTCTACAGGGACACAATTGAGAGCATCCTGCCTGGTATGGGAACTGTACTTCCCTTAATCGCAGGAACCTGCAGAGAGTGGTGCGGACAGCCCAGAGCACCTGCAGATGTGAACCTCCCACTATTCAGGACATTTACAGCGACAGGTGTGTAAAAAGGGCCCAAAGGATATTGGCGACCCCATTCACCACAACTACAAACTGTTCCTGCTGCTACCATCCAGGAAACGGTACCACAGCAAAGGACCAACAGGCTCTGGGGCATCATCTTCTTCCAGGCCATCAGACTGATTAATTCATGCTGATACAAATGCATTTCTATGTTATATTGACTGACAGATGTATAAACTATCTATTATAAATTACTATAAATTACACATTGCACATTTAGATGGAGATGTAACGTAAAGATTTCTACTCCTCGTGTATATGAAGGATGTATGTGATAAAGTCAATTCAATTCAATTCACCATCTCCACTCTCTGTTCTGTCATTCTGGCTCCCATTCTCCCTGCAACCTATTTTAACCACATCACCCCTCCCCCACACACTGGCACTAGCAAGCCTTACCACTAGGATATTAGTCCCCTCTTGTTCTGTTGCCCTAACTAGATAATCCCCCCAACAATTTGTAAAGAGGCCCACTTGTTATTGTGGGGGTCGGCCACAAGAGTACTCTGCCATGGCTATTGAACCTCATTCCCCTTCCTGACTCTCACCCAGTTTCCCGTGTCCTGCACCCTAGGTGTAACTCACCTTTCTTCATGTCATGTCTATCAACTCCTCCATCTTCTGGATGATCCAGAATTCATCCATTTCAAGTTCCAGTTCCTTCAAGTGCAGGGTTACAAGCTGTAGCTGGATACACATCTTGTAGATAGGAGAGAAGGGCAGGAACGCAAGTCTAAAGTTCGAACTGATAAGGAAACAAGGGATCCCGAACCCATGTCTGGCATACCGACCCTGTTTGAGGACGATAACCGTGATGAGGAGTGGGCACCCACCATACCCGTCCCCCCCCCCAGCTTACCAGGGGCTAAGTGCACCCAGTGCTCCCGTACCCCAATCCTCCCAGTACTCAGGTACGGTGGCCACTCAGGTAAAACAGTGGCGGCAGGGGAGGGGAGGCACTCTACCCTGAGATCCAGAAAGGGAATACCGAGGATTATTCCGAGACAGGGAGGGAAGAATCCAATAAAACCGCAGAGTTAATGGCTCCACAAAGACCATTGCCCACCTGAATGCTGCCCAATCCACGAGCAGGAGGAGGGACAGCCCTCAGTGATTCCTGTGTACGCACCCTGGAAGCCCCAAGAAATGATAATGATCATGAATCAGGCCCCAGATAGAAAAGAAAAAACAGCACAGTTTGCTCAGTATGCCCACAGTACTACACAAATGTTTAATGCAACCCTGCAAGATTTATTCAGTCTCTGCTGCACGATTCTCTCAGCTGATGAGGGGTGGAAATGGAAGGCCAAATTGAGATACCACACCTATCAGGAGTTACAGACGGAACATCATAATGGGAATGAACAGACAGACCAGATTATTCAAGCCTTGGAAGGACTCTCCAGCAACCTGTAAACATCATTAAAGTACTTGAATGCAAACCTAAGCCTGGAGAATTGGGACCAGAGTATTGGGAGCAAATTGTGGGCTGCTATGGCACTTTCTCAGGAGACCAAGCCTTTAATGATGGGAATTTGTCCCCCCCAGTTTAATGCCTTACTGCTCCAATGCTTACCAACTAAGTTAGCCAACATGATTAAAACAAGTAATATGGATTGGCCTGACTATGAACAAAATCGAATGCGATGAGCTTTGACATATTACTGGGACCCGGCTTTTGAATCCCGACGAATCCCGAAGGGAAGTAATATCAAAGGTGAATATGTTCAGCGGGAAGAACGACACAAGCAGGCTATATCTGGGGATCAGAAATGGGAACCAAAGCACGCAACGCATGTACTCACGTGCAGGTGGAATTCCAGGGGAACCAGTGTGATGTTTCATTTACAGCCACCACCAGACTGGGGTGTAATCTCGCAGGGGGAGACTTGTTATGTACCTTGGGAGTCGAGATTCTATGCTCAGACAAGGGTACGACCCTGGGACCAGTGAACAACCGGCAGTTTCCCCAGTTACCAACCCCCCCCCCCCAGTGGTGAGCACTTAACCTGGACTCCACTGTGTTTGAACCCCTTCTGCCAGCGGTTGACTCTCCTGTGACTCTGTGCTATGAGCCTACGGGGTGCTCAGCTGAGGAAAGCCAATATTATACACTCCTCGAGGGACAGAAGTTCCCAGTCACGGTGATTGGAGAGGTGAAAGGAAGAGAGGGCAGTGCATTTCTGGCCAAAGTTCCAGATTTCCTTTGGCGACAGACAGGACTGGTGGTTCCCCATACCACCGTTAGGGTTTGCCCTGGATTCAAGCCAAAGAGCCTAGGGTTCCTTGCCTGCACCTTGATGAAACAAGCCTCCAACACAGAGGGAGACTGGCAAGACTTGGTCGTGGGCCAACTCCAATACTGGAAGGAGTCTGAGGTGAAGACGGGACATCTGGTAAGACATTCTTTTAATATTGACCGAACCCAAGATGTTGTTCCCCATCTCTGGGCAATTTGAAGCCATGAAGTCGGCCGTACCACTGTCCCACTGTCCAGATCACCGTGAAAGAAGGACAGACTCTCCCATCCCTTCTGCAATACCCACTCAAGCCCAAGGCAACATTGGGTTCTCTCCAGCTGACGCTCTCAGTCCTTTGGCAGGTTCACTTGTTGCTGTTCCCTCATCTTCAGCTGTGGTTCGCTTACAGTTATGGGCTTTTCCTCCAATAAACCTCTCACCGCAGGTCTAACTTTAACATGAAAGATAATGAAGCACGTTAACAATGCAAAGGAGAACAAAACAATTCTGTTCAATGTTCCTAAAAATAAAACTCACCGAAATTTAAGCATTGAAGACAAATGTAATGCTGTCAGTGAACAAATCTGTAAATATCGCTGACACGTCATAAAACCTGATAAGGGATAGGAAGGAGTCATCGTTCAGTCATGGTAAGACATGAGATGTAGGAGCAGAATTAGGTGATTCGATCCATCGAGTCTGCTCCACCATTCAACCATGGCTGATTGTTATTCCAACACCATATTCTTGCCTTCCTCCTGTAACCCTGAAGCTACCTAGCAATCACAGATATGTTAACCTCTGCCACAAATATACACAAATGACAGCCTCAACCACACTCTGTGGCAACAAATTCCACAGATCAGCCACCCTTCACTTCAGATATTCTCCTCAGATCAATTTTATGGGCAAGCTTCTTTATTCTGAGACTGTGCTGTCAGATCCCAGGCTCTCCGTCTAATGGAAACATCCTCTCCATGTCCACTGTATCCAGGCTTTTCAACATTTGGTAGGTTTACTTAAACAAGCACCATCCCCACCCCCACCGTCTCTCTGAACTCCATTCAGCACAGGCCCAGAACCACTGACTAACAGACAGGTGACAGTGAGGGGGAATTTCCAAACATGGTTTGAACTCTGAACCCCTGGATCCAATTCTACCTTTCCAAACATTTAATCACAGCCTCTCCCTGTGAGGGATGGAATGTGACCTTACTCTCTCCTCAGATTAGCAATCATTGCTTCCAAAGGATCTCCAGAAACAAACATCTGATCCCAAACCAGAAATACTCACTCATAAATCCAAGCAGCTTGATCCCCAAATCCATTTTACCTTGGTGAAAATCTGTGATAGGGTCACGCAGCTGAACATGCCACTTACCAACCCCAGAATCCTCGCACATCGTCCCCACATTAGGAATTTCCCCACAACCAATGTCCAGCAACCTGAGACTTCTGAATCATTGTGGAAGGAGGAACATTCAGCCCCATCTACAGAAGTACTGACTTGGGTCAAATCCCAAATACTAACAGTTCCATATGCCTGGAGTCTGCATCCCAGGATTACAGCCCAAGCACCAATTTTCCCAGGACTCCCTTGATGCCGGTAACATGCTGCAGTGTGTTGGCCATTCAGAGTTCAAAAACTAACACTCCTGCATCAACCTGTGGTAGAACGGGAACCTGATAATCGTCTGACTGGGCCAGATATTGGGCTGGAAAACCTGGGTGTGGGTCTCCAGCAGCTAAAATGAACACATTTTATCATTATCTTATTGTTAAATGAGATTTTGCCCAGCACAATTGGCCATTACATTTTCTGTAGGCTAACAGGATTAACAGGCTTTTCATTTCAAATTGAAATTAAGTGCTGGAAACTCGGTACATCAGATTGGGGGTGTGGAAAGAGTAAATGTGGAAAACTGAGTGTCAGAACTGATGTTGCACGATCTGCAGAACACTTCCAGCATTTTCTCTTTTTACTTTAAATGACGCACAACTATTGACTGATCACAAGATGTTTGTGATGGCCTGAATAATGTTGAACAAATATAATGACCACATTCATTAATTTTCTCTTCATTCCAACACAGGGTTAACACAGTCAATGCTCACAACATCCTCCCCACCCCTCTATCAATCTGTTCCATCTGCTCCCAAGGCCACTAACTCTCAATGAGGGGAAGTGACCAGAGTGCTGTAAAAATGTGCACCACTCCCTGCAGATCTTGCGGCTGCTCCTGGCAACCGGGAAATTGCCTCTCCAAAAAAGACCAAAACAGGAAATAACAGACTCAACTTTAAATGTGGAGAGTCTTCTGTTATCAAAGATTAACATAGCGACCATTTGGTAACTTTGAAACTAAAATTGTGGTGACTGTCTTTATCCTTCCTCATTCTGCATTAAATAAATCCCCTGGTCATTCCAGGTAACAAACACAAATCACTCAGTGAGGCAAAACACTTCACAGTGAAGGCAACAGTAGAAGAGAGATTGTTGATTTATAATCATTGGTAGGATACAGGCTGGACAGAGGCTGAACAAGATGATTGATACATATCATTGAGGTGGTGGGATACAGGCTGGACAGAAGTTGAACGAGATGATTGATATACTGGTATATCATTGAGGTGGTGGGATACAGGCTGGACAGAAGTTGAACGAGATGATTGATATACTGGTATATCATTGAGGTGGTGGGATACAGGCTGGACAGAAGTTGAACGAGATGATTGATATACTGGTATATCATTGAGGTGGTGGGATACAGGCTGGACAGAGGTTGAACAACATGGGCAGGGGATGAGCAGATAGAACCAAATGGGAGAAGAGATCAAGGACGATCACTGATAGTCCTCCAGCAATACACAGATACTGAATTAACACTACATACTACCATGAATGAAAATGACAAAAACAGAACAACAGCAACTTTGGCATTTACCCTTCTCCCCTAACCAACTTCTATCAACACAGCATGGAAAGTATTCCAAGGTTCGGTGTGAAGGTCTCACAACCCGGACCCACCCCGGCAGGTTTTGTCCAGGAAGCGGGGTGAGACCGCGAGTTCGGGAAAGTTAACGGGACTCACTGCCGAACATCGCTCGGGACCGACTCAATACTCACCGCATGGATCTTGTCGCTCTCGCTCCGCAGAAAATGATCCGTCCATCCGGCTGCCCGCCCGAGGGGGCGAGGACCCTCACCCGATCCGGATCCCGCAGACGATCAGCCGCTCCGGACAAAGACGGGAAAAAACATCGCCGCCAGTCCCGGGACTGCGAGCATGCGCAATGTGCTTATTGCGTCATCAGAGCGGGGGGGGGGTGGGCCTCGAATACAAACCTGCAGATGCTGCCGATCTGCGATAAAACGGGATCACGTGACGGCAGAGGGTCTCCCACGTGACCCGGTGACTGCCTGACCCACCGGCCACATTTCCCTCATTATTTCACATTCACAACTCTCCCCTCTCAACCGCATGTTTCTGCTCGATCCTCCATCATGGAATTAATTTCCATCTCCTGCAGCCCCGTGTTGCCCCAACCACTCACCTCCCACCCCTGTCACTATTTCCACCTTCCCACCTCCCCCTCACCTGGACCCACCTCTCACTCCCCAGCTCTTGCCCCATCCCCACCCCTCACCTCTTTTCTCGGACTATTTCCCGTCCACTCTCAGTCCAGAGGGAGGGTCTCGGCCCGAAATGTTGACGGTCCATTTCCCTCCACAGATGCTGCCCGACCCACTGAGTTCCTCCGGCAGTTTGTTCTTTGGTCTGTATGACCCGTGTTAGTGTGGGGAGCGGGATTTTACACCATATTCCCGGTACAATCTCAACAAAACACAAATAATTGTCACTTTGCCCGGACCATTGGCCCCGCTTGCAGGGCAACAGTCTGCCGGTGTTTGCCCCCAATGTGGTGAATCGCCACCACCGTGGGCTCAGACATTTCCACAGATGAGCCCCTCCTGTCCCCACCGGGACAAACATCCTGTCCGCCCCCTCTCTCACCGTCTTCATCCTCTCCCTCCCCGGGGAACCGGCATCAAACCGACGGGCCGAGCGGTCTCCTCCTACCTCCTCAGACTGCGGCCCCAGGAGACGCTTCACAAACGCCCCAACTTCCCTCGGAGAGAAATGGAAATAAATCAAAAAGCGGACATTTACTTTGGGATTTTGTTCCGCTCTGATGAGGAGTTGACGGTGGGGACGACGGAGTCAGCGTGGGTAACGCCCTCTTGGCCGGTCCGCCTTCGCGACTGGCTGTAACCGGTGATTGACATCGCTTCGCACCAATGGGAATAGCGCAGCTCCTGAATCCTCTGTTGACAGCGGTGGGGGAGGGACTGGTCACGTGATTAGTAGCCCAGCCGTTAAACCGGTAAAGCTCGAGCTCACCAGCGCGTGGGTGACGTAAGACACCGCGCAAGTGAGGGCAGATCCCGGTGTGGGGGGGGGGCATGTGTGACGTCAGGCGCGTGGGTGCGCCTGTGTGACGTCACCTGTGGGCGAGCGCTTCTATTTAAAAACACCTGAATGGACGTTTCTTATGATTTCAGTGGGACAACAACATTAATCACGGGTTTCATCACTGAATCCAGTGTTGTGAGATGTAAAGTCCCCTGTTATGTGTCCGGCTGTGCCGTGTTGTTGGTGGAGTGGGCAGCGTGGTGTTTGTCTCGATTCGGGTCACAACACCAGAATTGCCAGCGGGGTCCACACACAGTGTATTAGTGACCAGAAAACCTCCCGTCCCTGCAGTCTCTGTCTCCTGGTAAACTCAACACCCTGACAATGTGGACCATAGACACCCCTTCCTCTCAGAGTCAGGGAATCATTCAGACAGCTGATCAAAGAGAGGAATTATATTTAGCTCCTCCGCAGTTGTGCGGGGTAGGGTTGTTTTTATTTGGGGGTGTCGATGTTATTGTTGCGTTTTGTGCGGAGAGACGGGTATTTTTTAAGGTGGACCATCGGGATGCCGTTCTTGTTTTTATGCTGGGGGAGCTTGATGTTTCTCTCTGAACGGGGTTCATGTTCTTCCTTTGTTTCGTGGCCTCAGGAGAAGAACAAAAACTCAGAGTTGTATATGGATACCTGCTTTGATAATTAATTAACCTTTGAACTATCCGCTCCGAGCGGGATTTCCCAGTGTATAAACATTTTCACTCCGATTCCCATTCCGGTTGCGACGTGTCAACCCATCGCCTCCTCTTGTGCCAAGATGTGGCCACCCTCAGGGTCCAGGATCAGCAGTTTATATTCCGTCTGGTTACCCTCCAACCTGATGGCATGAATATTGATTTCTCCTTCCGATGAACAAATCTCCCCCTCACCCCTCCCTCCCACTCCCTCTCTTCCTCTCTGACTTTTCACGTCCTCTCACCTGCTGATTATTTCTCTCTGGATCCACTGCTCCATCCCTTTCTCCTATTCTCCACTCTCCTCTCCTATTAGATTCTATTTTCTTCTGCTCTTGAGCTTTCCCACCTACCTGGCTTCACCTATCACCCTCCAGCTCGGCATTTCCTCGCCCGCCCCGATTTTATTCAGATATTTCCCCTATTCCATCTCAGTCCTGAAGGAGGGTTCAACTGGAAACGTCGAATGTTCATTGATGTTGCCCGGCCTGCTGAGTTCCGCCAGCATTTTGTTTGAGTTGCTCTGGATTTCCAGCATCTGCAGTTTGTCGTGTTTGTGATCTACCTCTCCGCTGTCACTCCCGCCTCCGGCCGCCGGCGGCGCTGCATGGACCTCCGGCTATTGGTGGCGCTGCATGAACCTCCGGCCGCCGGCGGCGCTGCATGGACCTCCGGCTACTGATGGCGCTGCACGGACCTCCGGCCACCAGTGGCGCTGCACGGACCTCCGTCCACGGGTGGTACCGCGGCGAATATGCTGCGAAACGTCTGCACAGTGCCCATCACAATTGTCGCCGGCGGTTCTGCTATCGAGGAGGTGAATATGGGAGTTTCTGTAAATCGGGGGTTTGCTGCAGTTGGAAAGGGCCGGGACCGAGTTCTGCCGGACGGCTGCAGGCTCCGGGGTCTCCGGTCCCGCAGCCCCGGTTTTAGCTTTGCGCCCGAGCCCGGGCTGTGGGATCAGTCAGTTGTGGTTCCCAGGCTGGGAGGGGGTTTGGGGTGAAGGGGATCTGTCTGTGTGTGGGTAGAGGTTACGGGTGGACTGTGGGTGTGGGGTGAGTGGTCGGAAAGATGTGGGACCCTAGGCCTGAAAGGGGGCGGTTGTTAGAAAGTGGGATGTCCTTTCAGCAGGGGTGCAGTGCTAATTGTTTTAGGTGCCGGAGCTGACAAAATGCTTGCCATTTCCTAGATCCTCTCCGTATATATGTCACACCCAGTTTGTGTACCTGCTGATTTCATGTACTGGGCAACCTCCTTGCCCCAATCGAGTAATGAACAGGTAAACAAATTGAGTGTGGTATATTATCACAGTCAATTGACGTGAAATTTGTTGACTTAGCAACAGGAGTTCAATGCAATACATATTCTGGCATAGATAAGAAATAAATTAAAACATAATAAATAAAAAAGTAAATCATTATGCATAATGAATAGATTGTTAATAATATGGAAAAACAGAAATGATGTATATTAAAAAGTGATGTAGTGTCCAAAGCTTTCAATGTCCATTCAGGAGTCGGATAGCAGAGGGGAAGAAGCTGTTCCTGAATCGCTGAGTGTGTGCCTTCAGGCTTCTGAACCTCCTACCTGATGGTAACAGTGAGAAAAGGGCATGCCCTGGGTGCTGGAGGTCCTTTATAATGGATGCTGCCTTTATGAGACACCGTTTCCTAAAGATGTCTGGATACTTTGTAGGCTAGTACCCAAGATGGAGCTGACTAGATTTACAACATTCTGCAGCTTCTCACGGTCCTGTGCAGCAGCCCCTCCATACCAGACAGTGATGCAGCCTGTCCGAATGCTCCCCATGGTGCAGCTATAGAAGATTTTGAGCTTGTTTGTTGTCATGTCAAATCGCTTCAAACTCCTAATAAAGTACAGCTGCTGTCTTACCTTCTTTATGACTACATCGATATGCTGGGACCACGTTAGATCCTCAGGGCTCTTGATGCCCAGGAATTTAGAGCTACTCACTCTCTCCACTTATGATCACTCTATGATGATAGGTACGTGTTCCCCCGTCTTACTCTTCCTGAAGTCCACAATCAGCGCTTTCGTCTTACTGACATTGAGTGCCAGGTTGTTGCTGTGGCACCATTCCACTAGCTGGCATATCTCACTCCTGTACGCCCCCTCGTCACCACCTGAGATTCGACCAACAATGGTTGTATTGTGGGTAAATTTGTAAATGGTATTTGAGCTATGCCCAGCCACACAGTCATGTGTATACAGAGAGTAGAGCGGTGGGCTAAGCACACACCCCTGAGGTGCGCCAATGTTGAACATCAGCGAAGAGGATATGTTATTACCAATCTGCACAGACTATGTTCTTCTGGTTAGGAAGATGAGAATACAATTACAGAGGCCCAGGTTCTGCAACTTCTCAATTAGGATTGTGGGAGTGATGGTATAAAATGCGGAGCTGTAGTCGATGAACAGCAGCCTGACATAGCTGCTTGTGTTGTCCAGGTGGTCTAAAACCGTGTGAAGAGCCATGGAGATTGCATCTGCCATTGACCTATTGTGACGACAGGCAAATTGCAGTGGGTCCAGGTCCTTGCTGAGGCGGGAGTTCATTTCAGTCATAACCAACTTCCCAAAGCATTTCATCACTGTCGATGTAAGTGCTACCGGGCAATAGTCCTTAAGGCAGCCCACATTCTTCTTCTTTGGCGCTGGTATAATGGTAAACCAAGATGAAAGAAATATATCAATTCCAGAGCTCCACAGAAATATAGTGATAGTTAAAACATTAACAATAGTATAGCCTATCAGTACATTTCAGTGTGTAACTGGTACAATAAAACATATAATAATTTAATAATATGACAAAGTATTACATGGTTGCACTCACTAATTATCATAAAATATAATTATCAAGCAAGTAAAGAAAAAGACAGTAATCATGTATTTTACCAATTTAAAAATAATTACCTACTTACCAAATGCCACCAGTGAGAAGTTTCACAATAATTTCCACAAAGGGTCAGGTGTAATATGTGTTTGGGGGTCTGAAGCAACTCTTGTCCTGGTATCATCTGCTGATCTGATCTGTGGTACTGCAGCCATGTTGTGACATACGGCTCAGGATTCCACTGAACTAGAGGAGGTCTGTGTAGTTTAACAAACATAAGTGCTGATACATGATCTATGAGAGTCCTTGAGTGTGTTGTTGTTATTATCAAGTTGATGTGACTGAATCCTCTCTCACACTCAGCAGTACTAATAGGAATAACTTGTGAACAGCTCAGTAATGGGCGTAAATCTTGGGGGATGCGGCGTCCACGATCCTCCACATAATCTCTGAAGGCATTTATTACAGAGGAAGAAGAAAGCTTAAGCCTCTTACAGAGAGATGATATTGCAGCTTCTCCATCATTCTCCATCAGGCAGAAGGTACCGAAGCATCCGGGCTCACACAACAGGACTGCGTAACAGCTTCTTCCCCCAAGCCATCAGACTCCTCAATACCCAGAGTCTAGACTGACATTCACATCATTTATTATTATATTGTTATTTGTCTGCTACTGTGCTTATTGTCTTGTTTATAAATTATTGTACTGCCCTGCACTGTTTTTGCACACTTTATGTTGTCCTGTGCAGGTCTGTAGTCTAGTGCAGTTTTTTAATGTTGTTTTATGTAGTCTAGGGTAGCCTTGTGCAGTCTCACATAGTCTAGTGTAGTTTTGTGTTGTTTTATGTAGCACCAGGGTCCTGGAGAAACATTGTCTCGTTTTTACTGTGTACTGTACCAGCAGTTTATGGTCGAAATGATGATAAAATACAACTTAGCTTGAAAAAAAAATTAAGCGGTATTTCAGCTTGCCAATTATCTTTATCAAGGACACACATTTCATTTAACAGGGAATTAATACATACTTTGAGCTTTAGAAGTTTGAGAACCTTTCAAGGATGTTGCCGTGAAAATAAGATGCTGCAAGTCGTTTATAAGACGAGCAAGAAATTGTCGATAGTTAATGGAGACAATTTTGTTGTTGCTTGTTGAGGTAATTTCTCCAAACTTCCCCTTTTCAACTGCCTCTTGAGCTTCTAGAGTTTTTGTACCAGGTTGGTCTTTCAGTCCATGCAGTGATCTTCTGATCCATTGGGTCAGTTTGTCTGCATAAACAGTCGTAGTAGTGTGTTTCTGTAAACACTCTGACAGTAAACCAAGTTCATGCAACGTGTCATATGTTAGAGCTCAGTCCAATAAAAACTGTTCTGAAGAATCTTTTCAACAGACCTTCATAGGTTTTTCTGTCACTCACAGATCCTGTTTCATTCTTCATTGCTTTTTCAAAGTGAAAACACAGTGCTTCATAATTTTGTCACACTGCTGAAACTGTTCGAAATGAACCAGCCACACACCTGGTGCCCAGAACACGGCCTATTTTGCAAATTTGTAGTTCTAGTTGAGAGGCACATTCAGACAGTTCCTTTTGATTTAGAGATGATCTACTGTAAACAGAATATAATTTGTCCATAAATAATTGAAAATGATTTATTCTATGAACTTCTCTCACTGAATCACCTACTGCAAGTTCTAATCTGTTATTAAGACCGTGCCAATTTGTCACATCAGGGTAATGTTCCTTGAGAATTGTCGCAACACCAGATTTGACACCAGGCATTATGTTCTCCCGATCACTAGCAAATGCTACAAGGTTCTGTTTCAAGTAAGAGTCATCAAACCCATGATTCTTGAGACAATTCAAAAGATGCTTAACAATAGTTGCAGATTTCTGATCAGGCAGTTCAATTAGATCTAAAAACATAAAATGGGGATCACCTTCCTTATCACGTTTCAAATAAACTATTCGGGCGGTGTTAATGCTCAGGCTTGTTGATTGATCAATGAGAACAGAAAATTTGCCATTTTTTCTGTTTGATATGCTAGCAAATTTTGTTTTTCATATTAATGGCTACTGTTGACGTCAGAAGTTTACAGACACCATAGCCAAATACTCAGTTTTACACAATTCCTGACATTTAATCCAAGAAAACATTCCCAGTCTTAGGTCAGTTAGGATCAGTACTTTATTTTAAGAATGTGAATGTCAGAATAATAGTAGAGGGTGTAAAAGAGGTTTACCAGGATATTGTCTAGATTAGAGGACATCAGCTATAACGAGAGGTTGGACAAACTTGTGTTGTTTTCTCCAGAGCGGCGCAGGCTGGGGTGAGACTGGATGGACATTTATAACATTACGAGAGGAGTGGACAGAAGATATATTTTTCCTGGGGGTTGAAATGTCTAACACATTTAAGGTGAGAGGAGATGTGAGCAGCAAGTTTGTTTCTTTCCACAGAGCAGTGGGTAGCTGGAGTGCTCTGCCTGGGGTGATGGGAGACCCCACCAGTCACGTGATCCCCTTTGCCCCTCGCATTTAACCGCAGATATAACAAGATCTTCGCACATGCTCACAGTCTCCGGGTGAGCGGTGTTTTCCTTTACGCTCTGTGATGAAGTGGGTCGTCTGCAGGATCAGGAAAGTATCCTCGCCTCCTGGGTTGGGGTGCAGGGGGGTCGGATCACTGTCTGCGGGCCGAAGATATCACTTTCCCCATCGGTGAGTATTGAGACCGATCCCGAGCGGGGAGATCTGATGTTGGCCGTGAGCCCTGAACTGAGGGCCGATTGCTCATTTAGTACCCAGTTATTCTGGGCTCGTCAAAAAATGTGTGGACTTCACTTAATCTGCATTGAACAATCCAAACCAGGAGCCCAGGCTGTCTATTTCCGCACAATTGAAGTGGGAGTCTCGCCAACAGCTCAGGTGAGGCTGTGTGCCGCAGCTGTGCCCCACCCTCTGCTTTGTGATGCAAGATCATGTGGTGTGTGCTGAAAGTCCCCGGATGGGTGGTAATTCTTTCTCCATGTTGTGTTGGGGAAATCTGATGTTGGCCACTGAGTCCCATTAACTTCCCCCAACTTGCCTCGCTTCCTGAGGCTCCTCACATTTGTCCTGAAGCTTTATGGCTGTCGTGTCTTCTCCCCGACTGGGGTGGGTGAGAAAGGAGAGCATCCCAGGTTCTGGAGATCTTTGATTTCACTGCCTGCTTTACTGAGGGACGGTGAAGTCTAGGGGGGAGAATGATTTCTGTGGTGTGCTGATCTGTATCCAAAGTTCTCTACTGTTCCTCGCTGTCACGGAAAGAGTAGTTGCCATACAAATGCGTGAAGTGTCCCGATGGAAACTTTCTATGGTGTGTTGATAAAAATTTGGTGAGGGTCAAAGGGCATATGCCAAAATTCTTATTGTTTCCTCTAACTTTGTCATTTTAGGATCTTTTATTCAGGAGTATGTGTGATTAATTCAGTATCTGTGTATTGCTGGAGGATCATCAGTGATTGTCCTTGATCCCTTCTCCCACCTGGTTCCATCTGCTCATTCCTGCCCATCTTGTTCATCCTCTGTCCAGTCTCCGAACCCCCTCCGAGATTTGATTAGTGATGATGATCTTGGCAGCTCGGTTGGTCGAATGTATGAGACAGTACACCGTTAAATGCAAAAGCCCTGAACAGTGTTGATGATCAGAGGGATCTTAGACTCCAAGCTCATCGCTCCCTGAAAGAGACTGCACAGATTGATTGGGTGGATAAGAAGGCAAATGACGCGGTTGTCTTTATTAGTTGAAGCACTGAGTTGAAAAGTCGGGAAGTTGTGTTGCAGGTTTATGGAACTCCAGTTTGACCACATCTGGAGTGTTTCATACAGTTCTGGTCACCCCCACTCTCGGAAGGATGTCGGGGCTTTGGAGAGGGCGCAGAAGAGGTTTACCAGATACTGCCTGGATTAGAGGGCATGAGCTGAAACGAGAGGTTGAACAAACTTATGTTGTTTTCTCTAGAGCGGCGCAGGCTGGGCTGAGACTGGATGGACGTTTATAAGATTACGAGAGGAATAGATAGAGCGGACAGACGATATGTTTTTCCTGGGGGTTGAAATGTCTAATACATTTAAGGTGAGAGGAGATGTGAGCGACAACTTTACTTCTTTCCACGGAGTGGTGGGTAGCTGGAGTTCGAGCAGCTGGACATTGGTTGTGGGGAAATCCCGGATTGCACCACCCAGTGTGAAATGTGGGGATGATGTGTGAGACTCTCAGGGTCGGTGAGTGGCAGGTTCAGCTGTGTGACTCTGAGTTTGGGTCCTGGGATATCACGGTTTTTCACCCAGGTAAAATGGACCCGGGGATCGAGCTGCTTGGGCTTATGAGGTGTTGAGCGAGTATTTCTGGTCTGGGATTAGATATTTGTTTCTGGAGTTCCTTTGGAAGCAATGACTGCTAAACTGAGGAGAGGATGAGTTCCCATTCCATCCTCACAGGGGGAGGCTATGAGTAAATGGCTGTTCCATGTTTACAACAGTAGAAATAGACCCGTGAGTTTGGTGTTCAAACTGTGTTTGGAAAACCCCCCTCACTGTCACCTCTCTGTGACTCGGTGGAAATCAAGCAGAATCTCAAGTTGCTGGAGATCTGCACTAAAAACAGAAAATGTTTGAAGTCATTCTGATGAAACGTTATTAACCTGAATTGTAGTGTTTGTTCCTCTCCCCACGGTTGTTCCTTACCTGCTGAGCATTTCTGGTAATTCCAGTTTCTTTTTGTTACATTCACCCTGGACTGGTTTATAATTCCTGAAATGGACCTCATCTAACCTGGAAATGGAAATGGCTCGTTCTGTGATAGTAGAACAGTAAAGAAACCACAACTTTTCCCTGTAAATTGTCCTGGTACCAATTTGTCTGTTATTCCTGGGAATGTGTTCAGTACAGTTGTTGCTAACGAGGTTTACAAGAATAATCTCAGCAATGATCAGCTTTATGTATGAGGAGCATTTGGTGGTTCTGGACCTGTGCTCAATGGAGTTCAGAGGGACGGTGGGGTTGGTGGAGGGATGTATGGTTAAGTAAACCTACCGAATGCTGAAAAGCCTGTATATACAGTGGACATGGAGAGGATGTTTCCATTAGGTGGAGAGTCTATGATCTGACAACAGAGTCTCAGAATAAGATGCTTCCCTTTAAAGCTGAGAAAAAAATTTTGGCGCAAAGATGTTTGATGTGTGGAATTTGTTGCCGCAGAGGTTAGTTGAGGCTGCCATTTGTGTATATTTATGACAACGATTAATATATTTATGATTGCTAAGTAGCTTCGAGGTTACAGGAGGAAGGCATGAATATGCTGTTGGAATAAAAAGGCATGAATATGCCGTTGAGTGGTGGGGCAGACCAGATGGATCGAAACACCTAATTCTGTTCCTGTATCGTGTGTCTTACCATGACTGACTGATTACTCCTTCTTATCACATATCGTTTTGTGACATGTGAGGGACAATAAAAGACTGTTCACTGAGATCATTATATTTGCCTTCAATGTTTAAATTTCAGTGAGTTTTGGTCTTAGTAACATGAAGCAGAAATATTTGGTTCTCCTTTTTGTTGTTAATGTGCTTCATTATCTTTCATGTTAAAGTTAGACCTGCGCTGAGAGATTCATTGGAAGAAAAACCCCAACTGGAAGCAAACCACGACTGAAGACAAGAGAACAGCAACAAGAGAACCAGCCCGAGGATTGAGAGCATCAACTGGAGAGGACCCATCTGACTTGGAGAATCCAGTGATTCAGTCAGGAGAAAGTTTGGTGAGTTTCGTTTATTCAAACACTGGTCCTTTAGACATTACATAACTGTGCAAGGGAAGGTAGGAAATAGTTGGAGTGAGACTGAATGTGCCCAGAAGAAGTTATGCCTCTGTCAGACCCAGTTGCAATCATTCCAGGTCTGGTAATGTGCTTCCAGCAGCCCAGCCCTTTAAAACCACTCCCATTCTGTAGAAGTCGAATCCAGATAAAGTCACTCAGAGACCGTATGAGTACAAACTCTTTATTCCAAGCACCCAGGGCTTACTCAGTTAGTCGCTCAAACAGGAACAGTCTATGACTGTTCCTGCCCAATCCACTAACTGACTAACAATTCCCCTTACACCACAGATATATCCGTCCAGATACCCCCCACACAAGACAGGCTGGAGCCCAAAGTTATTTACTACATGACAGCCCCTAAAGAGAATAGTCATAATGGCTTACACACACAGAACAGACTGAAGCTGTCCTGTCCCTACGCATGAGTGCACAGGGAGGTGAGCATCCTGAAATCCCAGCTAGCTACCCTCAAGAAGAAATATGGCTCAGCATGGCTCAGCACATCTGTTGATCATCAGCAGTTTCTTTCAGAAAAACAGGCTGCTATTGTTTAACGAAGTGTTAATCCTTTTACATACTTTATCATTCCCTCCTTTTGATCATTACATGATCAACAAAGCAGTCATTTTTTTACAGAGAAAGCAACTGAGTACTGCATTGACTTAACAGTGTGTAAAAACAGCGTACAACAGTAATGATAACAATCATATGTACAACTATTAGGCCAAAACAGTATCTATAACAGTGTACTCTCGGCAAGTCAATAAAATCAACTTGGAGACATGAAAGAGGTCCACCTGTCAAGGGAGTCGTACCTGGTGTGCAGGGTACAGGTTACCAACCATTCCCTCCTTTCCCAGGTGTGTACAGTTATGTATATAATCGACCAATATTGGGGAAAAACTGTGCAGGAACACAAACCTGTCCCACTGGGGTGATCCAAAAACCTAAGTCGGGGTACATCTGGGACCGCAGTTTGTGCTGCTCCTCAGAGGCGTCCCCCTGAAAAGTACGTACCTCCCGCATGTCTGCTGAAGTCACGGAGGGTTGATTGACGGGAACCCGAGGGGACTACAACCACAACTACCGAAGATTGTGCCACACTTTTTGCTATCTTATCTGCTAAAGCATTGCCTTTAGTGACCCAGTCGGACATGCACATTTAATAATAGCCAAAACTTGAGGTAGCTGTAGAGTGGTGAGTACGAGGGGTGATTGATAAGTTCGTGGCCTAAGGTAGAAGGAGTCCATTTTAGAAAACCTAGCACATTTATTTTTCAGCATTGGGCCCTCCTACATTTACACACAGTCCAGCGGTCATGGAGCATACGGATCTTGAACCTCCAGAAAGTGTCCACAGCAAGGGTGATTGATAAGTTTGTGGTCTGAGGTAGAAGGAGATAAGTTATACATCTCTTGTTAAACATATTTACCTTTAATATTAGTTCCTTTCGGGGTTGATTGGGATTCGAAAACCAGGTCCCAATAATATGTCGCATTCGATTTTGGTCATTGTCAGGCTAATCCATATTATTTGTTTTAATCAGGTTGGCTAACTTAATTGGTAAGCATTGGAGCCGTAAGATCTTAAACTGGGGGGGACGGATTCTCATCATTAAGGGCTTGGTCTCCTGCGAAAGTGCCGTAGCAGGCCACAAATCTGGTCCCGATTCCCCAGGCTTAGATTTGCAGTCAAGTACTTTCGTGATCTATTTTCAAGTACTTTCAAGTACTACCCTCAACAACAGGTATACCGCATTGGATACCGTTGGCAGGGGATGACTTACCTGGGACAAGCTGCAGCAGCCAGATCTCTGGCACTGAGTCTGGTTCTGCAGTGCAAAAGGGAGGGTGGAAAAAGAGGAGAGCGGTAGTGATAGGGGACTCGATAGTTAGAGATACAGATAGGAGGTTCTGTGGTCGGGACAGAGAATCCAGGATGGTTTGTTGCCTCCCGGGTGCCAGGGTCAAGGATGTCTCTGATCGATTGCATGACATTCTGAAGTGGGAGGGTGACCAGCCAGATGTCGTGGTGCACATCTGTACCCATGACATAGCAAGGAAGAGTGAGGAGGTCCTGGAGAGTGAGTATAGAGAGCTTGGTAGGAAGTTGAAAAGCAGGACCTCAAGGGTGGTAATCTCAGGATTGCTACCTGTGCTAGGTGCCAGTGAGGGTAGGAATAGGATGCTCTGGAGGAGGAACAAGTGGCTGAGGAACTGGTGTAGGGGGCAGGGTTTCAGATTTCAGGATCATTGGGACCTCTTCTGGGGCAGGTGGGACCTGTACAAGAGAGACGGGTTACACTTGAACTACAGGGGGACCAATATCCTTTCAGGGAGGTTTGTTAGTGCTATTGGGGAGGCTTTAAACTAGATTTGCAGGGGGATGGGGAAGCTTTAAACTAGATTTGCTGGGGGATGGGAACCAGAGTGCCAGAGCTGACAGTGAGGCTGGGGTGAAAATATATGATGTTAAAAGTTCAAGCAAAGCCGCAAATAGAAAGGTGGTGAGTGCTGGTAAAAATCTTCTGAGGTGTATATATTTCAATGCTAGGAGTATTGTGGGGAAGGCAGATGAGTTGAGGGTGTGGATTGACACATGGAATTATGACATGATAGCAATTAGTGAAACTTGGCTACAGGAGGGGCAGGACTGGCAGCTTACTATTCCAGGGTTCCAATGTTTCAGATGTGATCGAGGCAGAGGAATGAAAGGTGGGGGGGGGGCGCGGGGGTAGCATTGCTTGTCAGGGAAAATATTACAGCAGTGCTCAGGCAGGACAGATTAGAGGGCTTGTATACTGAGTCCTTATGGGTGGAGCTGAGAAACCAGAAAGGTATGGCCACATTAGTGGGGTTGTATTATAGACCACCCAATAGTCAGTGAGAATTGGAGGAGTAAATCTGCAGAGAGATAGCAGGCAACTGCAGGAAACATAAAGTTGTGGTGGTAGGGGATTTTAATTTTCCACATATTGATTGGGACTCCAATACTGTTAGGGGTCCAGATGGAGTAGAGTTTGTAAAATGTGTCCAGGAAAGTTTTCTAAATCAATATAAAGGTACCAACTGGAGGGGATGCAATATTAGATCTCCTGCTAGGAAATGAGTTAGGACAAGTGACGGAAGTGTGTGCAGGGGAACACTCTGGTTCCAGTGATCATAACACCATTAGTTTCAACTTGATCATGAATAAAGATAGATCTGGTCCTAGGGTTGAGGTTCTGAGCTGGAAGAAGGCCAAATTTGGAAGAAATGAGAAAGGATCTAAAAAGCGTGGATTGGGACAGGTTGTTCTCTGGCAAGGATGTGATCGGTAAGTGGGAAGCCTTCAAAGGAGAAATTTTGAGAGTGCAGAGCTTATATGTTCCTGTCAGGGTTAAAGGCAAAGTGAATAGGAATAAGGAACTTTCGTTCTCAAGGGATATTGCAACTCTGATAAAGAAGGAGAGAGATTTGTATGACGTGTAGGAAACAGGGAGTAAATAAGGTGCTTGAGGATTATAAAAAGTGCAAGAAAATACTTAAGAAGGAAATCAGGAGGGCTAAGAGAAGACATGAGGTTGCCTTGGCAGTCAAAGTGAAGGATAATCCAAAGAGCTTTTACAGGTATATTAAGAGTAAAAGGATTATAAGGGATAAAATTGGTCCTCTTAAAGATCAGAGTGGTCGGCTATGTGCGGAACCAAAAAAAAGGGGGAGATCTTAATTAGATTTTTTGCGTCTGTATTTACTAAGGAAACTGGCATGAAGTCTATGGAATTAAGGGAAATAAGTAGGGAGATCATGGAAACTGTACAGATTGAAAAGGAGCAGGTGCTCGCTATCTTGAGGCAAATTAAAGTGGATAAATCCCCAGGACCTGACAGGGTATTCCTTTGGACCTTGAAGGAGACTAGTGTAGAAATTGCAGGGGCCCTGGCAGATATATTTAAAACATCAGTGTCTGCAGGTGAGGTGCCGGAGGATTGGAGAATGGCTCATGTTGTTCCATTGTTTAAAAAAGGATCGAAAAATAATCCAGGAAATTATCGGCCAGTTAGTTTGACGTCGGTAGTGGGTAAGTTATTGGAGGGAGTACAAAGATACAGAATCTACAAGCATTTGGATAGACAGGGACTTATTAGGGAGAGTCAACATGGCTTTGTGCGTGGTAGGTCATGTTTGACCAATCTATTGGATTTTTTCAAGGAGGTTACCAGGAAAGTGGATGAAGGGAAGGCAGTGGATGTTGTCTACATGGACTTCAGTAAGGCCTTTGACAAGGTCCCACATGGGAGGTTAGTTCGGAAAATTCAGTCGCTAGGTATACATGGAGAGGTGGTAAATTGGATTAGACATTGGCTCGATGGAAGAAGCCAGAGAGTGGTGGTAGAGAATTGCTTCTCAGCGTGGAGGCCTGTGACTAGTGGTGTGCCACAGGGATCAGTGCTGGGTCCATTGTTATTTGTCATCTATATCAATGATCTGGATGGTAATGTGGTAAATTGGATCAGCAAATTTGTTGATGATACAAAGATTGGAGGTGTAGTGGACAGTGAGGAAGGTTTTCAAAGCTTGCAGAGGGACTTGGACCAGCTGTAAAATGGGCTGAAAAATGGCAGATGGAGTTTAATACTGACAAGTGTGAGGTATTGCACGTTGGAAGGACAAACCTAGGTAGAACATACAGGGTTCATGGTAAGGCACTGAGGAGTGCAGTGGAACAGAGGGATCTGGGAATACAGATACAAAATTCCCTAAAACTGGCGTCACAGGTAGATAGGGTCGTAAAGAGAGCTTTTGGTACATTGGCCTTTATTAATCAAAGTATTGAGTATGAGAGCTGGAATGTTATGATGAGGTTGTATAAGGCATTGGTGAGGCCGAATCTGGAGTATTGTGTTCAGTTTTGGTCACCAAATTACAGGAAGGATGTAAATAAGGTCGAAAGAGTGCAGAGAAGGTTTACAAGGATGTTGCCGGGACTTGAGAAACTCAGTTACAGATAAAGGTTGAATAGGTTAGGACTTTATTCTCTGGAGCGTAGAAGAATGAGGGGAGATTTGATAGAGGTATATAAAATTATGATGGGTATAGATAGAGTGAATGCAAGCAGGCTTTTTCCACTGAGGCAAGGGGAGAAAAAAACCAGAGGACATAGGTTAAGGCTGAGGGGGGAAAAGTTTAAAGGGAACATTAGGGGGGGCTTCTTCACACAGAGAGTGGTGGGAGTATGGAATGAGCTGCCAGATGAGGTGGTAAATGAGGGTTTTTTTAACATTTAAGAATAAATTGGACAGATGCATGGATGGGAGGTGTATGGAGGGATATGGTCCGTGTGCAGGTCAGTGGGACTAGGCAGAAAATGGTTCAGCACAGCCAAGAAGGGCCAAAAGGCTTGTTTCAGTGCTGTAGTTTTTCTATGGTTTCTATGTTTACAGGTTGCTGGAGAGCCCTTTCCAAGGCTTGAATAATCTGGTCTGACTGTTCATTCTCATTATGATGTTCCGTCTGTAAATCCTGATAGGTTTTGTATCTCAATTCTGCCTTCCATTTCCACCCCTCATCAGCTGACAGAATCATACAGCAGAGACCGAATAAACCTTGTGGGGTCACATTATACATTTGTATAGTACTGCGGACATAACTCAGTAAACTGTGATGGTTTTTCTTTTCTGTCTGGGGCTGGAGTTATATTTCTTGAGACTTCCAGGGTGCATACACAGGAATCACTGAGGTCCCTCCTCCGCTGCTAGTGGATTAGGCAGCTTTCGGGTAGGCAATAGTCTTTGTGGAGCCATTAACTCTGGGGTTTTATTGGATTCTTCCCTCCAACTCGGAATAATCCTTTGTATTCCCTTTCTGGATCTCAGGGTATAGAGACCTCCCCTCCCCTGTCGCCGCTGTCTACCGGAGCGGCCACTGTATCTGAGTACCCCGAGGATTGGGGTTCAGGGGCACTGGGTGCACTTGGCCCCTGGTACGGTGGGTGCCCACTCTTCATTACGGTCACTGTCCTCAGACAGGGTCAGTATGCCAGACATGGGTTCGGGACCCCTTGTTTCCCTATCAGTTCCAACTTTAGACTGACGTTCCTGCCCTTCTCCTATCATGGCCAGCCTTGGTTTGCTTACATTGTTTTTCCTGCTCTCGTTTCCGGTGCCTATCCACCCAGTCACGCTCCGCTTTTTAGTGTCTCCCAACCTTTGGTGTTCCTTCTGCAGTACGTACCTCGATCCCTTTGTCACATGCATTATTCCTCCAACTTCCACTTTACATCTGCCTTTTCCTTCCATTCCCTTTTCAACAATTTCCACTTCTTTCCACAGTTCTTTTTCCATATCGAATTTACTGCTTGTTCTCATGAGGTAATATCCCAGGTTCCCCCCCCCCCCCCCCCCCAGTGGCCACATTTTGTCCCCAATTTCTTATTCAGCTCTGCACTCAACATTCGCAAATCCTCTTCCTTGTCTGGAAAACTCTCACACATACTGTGTAGGGCTGCTCCTGGCCCACTCCTATCAATCGACTGCAGTGGATCCATGTTCTCCAAGTAATTTACCCGGCACAAAGCTCAATTAACAATCAGAGAAATTTACCCAGTACCACCTCCTGCCCACTTAATAAATTTACCCGGCTGGCACCTCCTGCTCAACTGATAAATTTACCCGGCACGTCTGCCTCCTGCCCACTTAGTAAAATTTACCCAGTACCGCCTCCTGTCCACTTAATAAAACTTTGCCTACCTTCTACGAGTCTCCCAACAGATCCTTTCCCGATCCCGTCAAGGTATGAGATCAGCCTTGGGCGAGGGACCGTACCTCCAGAGGAACTGACGAAGAGTGAGACAAGGTAAAATACCTATTGGGCGCCCGATCGGTGTCTGCAGTCCCAGAGTGGTCCAGCCACTTACTCAGTACGTCTGCTTGGCACTCCCTATATTGGGATCCTGTTTGTGACGCCAAATGTTAAAGCTGAATCTGAATAAAACTTGGAAGACCAGCTTCTTATCATCACCACAGTTTATTGTGCATTTTCCTGCAGGGGCTTGAGTCCCAGTTGTCAAAGGGAAGGCACGTAAGTACTGCCACCATCTGACAAGTGGACTGACTTAGTCAGGTTACAGCCGTATATTTATACATAGTAAGCCCCATACATTACTCTTGCAAGGTGTTATTTGAACTGGTACGCCCACAAATCTGTTGGTGCAAAACATAATTACTTTGATAAGAGAGTTTGCTAAATCAAGGTTTTAATTACAGGTGGATATACAGTCCAGTCTTTATCAGTTATTTCCTTTGCAAGGCCCTGCCTTAGTTACAGACAGATGTTCATTCCTGTCCTTATCGGCGAGTTCTCCTCCCTTTACTCAAATGAGGGTACAATGTATAATGTTATCGGCTCACATTGTGTCTCACTGCATGCTGCAGAGAAATGGTAATGAGCTCGTCTTAGGTGACCGCTGAAGGCAGAGTTTACTTCAGTTCAAAAATTCCTATTCAGTCCCAATTATTCTTTTAGCCAGAGGCTACGTAGTTTCAAAATGATTTTTTTATATATATCCTCAATTCCTCTGGAGGATTCAGGGGAAATATTTATGTCCAGTATAGAAACTGGTGTTACCTGTGTGTATTGTGGCGATGCAAAAGTTGCTGGAGAATTTACAAGTGGGAAGAAGTGTAGTGATATTTGGAAATCTGACTTTTTAAAGCATAATTTAGCAAGCAAACCACATGTGGACAATATGCAAAAGCTCTGGTGAGAAAATCCTTCATTACCCATTACAGGCCTGCTACATAGGTTGTGTGAGAGTGCAGATTAACTTCATCGCACCCAGAGGAGATCAAAGTTCTAAATGACAGTGATTTGCAAGCTGTTAAAATGAATACCTCTCTTTATAAAATTCACTGTGCACATGTTGTCACTGGGTAAAAGAAATGCACAGTACAAGATTTATGTGCACACTGGTCATTACAAATTAGACGGGACATTGGTGGGGAGACCTCCCGTGTCCCTGATGCCCTCACCAACAAGATGTGCATCCAGCTGCAGCTTGTAACCCTGCACTTTAAGGAGTTGGAACTTGAAATGGATGAATTCCGGATCATCCAGGAGTTGGAGGGGGTGATAGATATGAACATGAAGAGAGGTGAGTTACACCCATGGTGCAGGACACAGGAAACTGGGTGAGAGTCAGGAAGGGGAATGAGGTTCAATAGCCATCGCAGAGTGCTCTTGTTGCTATCTCATACAACAGCAGGTAAACCACTTTAGAAACTGTTACGGGGGATTACCTGGCAGAGCAAAGTCAAAGGGGTGATAGGGGATTTGTTAGTTAGGGGAACAGAACAAGAGGGGACTAATATGCTTGTGCTAGTGTGGGGGGAGGGGGTGATGTGGTTAAAACAGGTTGTAGGGGAAATGAGAGCCAGAATGACAGAACAGATAGTGGAGAGGGTGACTTGATTGACTTTATTACATACATCCTTCATATACGTGAGGAGTAGAAATTTTTACGTTACGTCTCTGTCAAAAATGTGCAATGTGTAAGTTATAGTTATTTATAGTAAATAGTTTGTTCATAGGACATTCAATATAACATAGAAATGCAATTTTATCAGCATGAATTAATCAGGCTTATGGCCTGGTGGAAGATGATGTCCTGGAGCCTGTTGGTCCTTTTGCTGTGGTACCGTTTCCTGGATGGTAGCAGCAGGAACAGTTTGTGGTTGTGGTGAATTCGGTCCCAATATCCTTTTGGGGCCTTTTTACGGAGCTATCTCTGTAAATGTCCTGAATAGTGGGAAATTCACATCTACAGATGCGCTATGCTGTCTGCACCACTCTGCAATTTCCTGCGATTAAGGGAAGTACAGTTCCCATACCAGGCAGTGATGCAGCCAGTCAGGATGCTCTCGATTGTGTCCCTGTAGAAAGTTCTTAGGATTTGGTGCCCCATCCCAAACGTCTTCAACTGTCTGATGTGAAAGAGGTGCTGCTGTGCTCTTTTCGCAACACAGCTGGTACGTACAGACCATGTGAGATCCTCGGTGATGTTTATGCGGAGGAGCTTAAAGCTGTTCACCCTCTCAACCCCAGATCCATTGATGTCAACAGGGGTTAGCCTGTCTCCATTCCTCTTGTCGTCCACAATCAGCTCCTTTGTTTTTATGACAATGAGGGAGAGTTTGTTTTCTTGACACCAGTCAGATGTTGTTCAGACCTCAGACAGAGTCAGCAATCAAATGGCTGAGCATGGTGAGATGAATGTGCTGAGCTGAGTATATCACAATGCAAGAAGCATCGTAGGAAAGCCAGATGAGCTCAGGACAGGGAATTATGATATTGTAGCCATTACTGGGACTTGGTTGCACCCAACATTCAGAGGGATTTAGAGGAACAAATTTGTAGAGAGATTGCAGACGATGCCAAGAAACAAAGGTTGATTCAGTAACTGATTTTAACTTTCTATATTTTGACTGGGACTCCCATACTGTAAAAGGACTAGATGGGTTTGAGTTTGTCAAATGTGCCCTTAATCAGTACGTAGAATACCCGACGTAGAAATGTGTAATAAGCTGTTAGAAAATGATCCAGGGCTGGTGACAGAAATTAGTGATCATAATTCCATAAGATTCAAAGTAAATATAGAAAAAGTGAGGTCTGGACCATGGGTTGAGATTCTAAATTGGAGAAAGGTCAATTTTGATGGTATCAGAAAGGATCTGACAAGTGTGGTTTGAGACGGGCTGTTTTCTGGCAAAGGAGTACTTGGCAAGTGGGAGGCCTTCAGAAGTGAAATTTTGAGGGTGTCAAGTTTGTATGAGCCTGCCAAAATAAAAGTTGAAAGGTAACTGGTGCAGGGAATCTTGTTTTTCAAGAGATATTGAGGCCCCGAATATTTTGTTCCTCTAAATGCCTCAGACTGTTGGGTGCTACCAAGACTCATTAAGGACTGCAATATCATAGTTCCATGCCCTGAACTCATCATATTTTTTTTAATCATATTTTGTTGGTTTCTAAAAGATTCCCAATAGTTTTTGCTCTTTTGTTTGCCCTCTCTCTGACTTTCATGTTGGCTTTGGCTTCTCATTTCAGCCACGGTTGTGTCCTCCTGCGTTTCCAATGCTTCCACTTCTTTGGGATGTATCGATCACTTTGCTCCCGAATTGCTCCCAGAAACTCCAGCCATTGCTGCTCCATTGTCACTCCTACTTTTTTCCCTTCCAAACAAGTTTGGCCAGCTTCTTTGTCATAGAATCATGGAGAAGTTCAGTATGGAAACAGGCTATTTGGCCCATCTAGTCAATGCCGAAAAACATTTAAGCTGTCTAATGCAACCACCTGCACCAGGACCATTGTCCTCCGTACCCCCACCATCCAGGCCCCCATCCAAACTTCTGTTAAGTGGTGAAACTGAGCTCATATTCACCACTTGTTCTGGCATCTCATTCCACACTCTCACGACAATTCCAGTAAAGAGCTGTTCCAAATGTTCCCATTAAATTTTCCCCTTCCCCACTTACTCATGACCTCTGGTTGTCATCCCACCCAAACTCTGGAAAAAGCTGCTTGCATTTACCCTATCGATACCCTCATAATTTTGTATACTTCTAACAAATCCTCAAAGTAATGTGTTAATATCCTTTTTTAGGTGTATATGATGATGAGGGGCATTGATCGTGTGGATAGTCAGAGGTTTTTTCCCAGGGCTGAAATGGCTAACACAAGGGGGCATAGTTTTAAGGTGTTTGGAAACAGAAACCGAGGGGGTGTCAGGGGTAAGTTTTTTACCCAGAGAGTGGTGGATACATGGAATACACTGCCGGCTATTTGTGTGAGAGTGTTTCAGTTACTGTGGGGCCAGGCACCCATACAGCTCAGTGGGAACAGGGAATAATACCAATGGAGAGAGTCAAACTGAGCCAGGTCACAGATTGGAGATGGCAGAAATGCCCCATTCCTAATGAGACAGGAAGAGCATCAGAGTGCTTGATGGTCATTCGAGATATCAGCACTGTGCCCATTTAGAAGATGATTTCTCTCTCCAGCTTGGGTTGAACCTCACTGTAACAGTGTGATGCCAGATCACACCTTGACAACTCAAGTGATCTCATCTGAAATGTTGTCTTTCACCCATTGATGGATTTTGTAAATCTTTTTACAGGTTAAAAATGACAAGGAATTTGTCTACAGGAATCTCGAACACAACACGCCAGCTTTGCTGTCTCAGCCCAGATATTTAAGAAGTGGAGCAAGGGATTCACTCGATCATCCTTCCTGCTCAGACTGTGGGGAGGGATTCACTCAATCATCTGACTGACTGGCACACCCGTCATTTTACACAGGGGAAGGGCCATTCATCTGCTCAGACAGTGGGAATGGATTCACTCGGTCATCTCAACTGAAGGTACATCAGCAAGTTCACGCTGGACAAGGCCATTCCTCTGTTCTGTGTGTGAGAAGGGATTCAGTTGGTCATCCTGCCCATGGACACACCAGTCAGTTCACACTGGGCAGAGGCTGGTCATCTGCTGAATTTGTGGGGAAGGATTCGCTCAGTCATCTGACCTGATGGCTCACCAGCAAGTTCACACCGGGGAGAGGCCGTTCACCTGCTTGACCTGTGGGAAAGGATTCACTCGGTCATCCACCCTAATGGCACACCAGCGAGTTCACACCGGGGAGCGGCCGTTCACCTGCTCAGACTGTGGGAAGGGATTCACTCGGTCATCTACACTGAAGGAACATCAGCGAGTTCACACTGGAGAGAGGCCGTTCATCTGCTCAGACTGTGGGAAGGGATTCACTCAGTCATCTACACTGAAGGAACATCAGCGAGTTCACACTGGAGAGAGGCCATTCACCTGCTCAGAATGTGGGAAGGGATTCACTTGCTCATCTAAACTGAAGGTACATCAGAGAGTTCACACTGGGGAGAGGCCATTCACCTGCTCAGACTGCGGGAAGGGATTCACTCAGTCAACCGACGTACTAGTACACCAGTCAGTTCACACTGGGGAGAGGCCGTTCACCTGCTCAGACTGCGGGAAGGGATTCACTCGGTCATCCGAACTACTGGTACACCAGTCAGGTCACACTGGGGAGAAGCCGTTCAACTGCTCAGTCTGTGGGAAGAGATTCAGTCGGTCATCCACTCTTCAGAGACACCAGCGAGCTCACACTGGGGAGAAGCTGTTCAACTGCTCAGTCTGTGGGAAAAGATTTGCTCAGTCATCCCACCTACTGAGTCATCAGCAAGTTCACACTGGGGAGAAACCGTTCACCTGCTCAGAATGTGGGAAGGGATTCACTCGGTCATCCCAACTACTGGCACACCAGTCAGTTCACATGGGAGCAGCCGTTCACCTGCTGTGAATGTGGGAAAGGATTCATGTAGTTATCTCATCTGCAGAGACACCAGTGAGTTTACACCGGGACGAGGCCATTCAGCTGTTCAGACATTGGGAAGAGTTTCTCTCAGCCTTCTCAATCAAATGTGCATCATTGAGTTCACACTGGGAGAGACCGTTCATCTGCTGTGAATGTGGGAAGGGATTCAATTAGTAATCTAACCTTGTGACACACTACCGGGTTCACACTGGGGAGAAAGTTTCAATAAGCTGCTTGCTGGATATTTATCCATCACCGTTGCTGAATGCAATTTCGAGAGTGTCAGTGCTGAACTCTGCAATTATTGCTGCTGCTCACCACACCCAGTTCTGCACCCTGGTCACTGGGCACGGGAAGAGTTTCTTCTGCTGCATATTCACCTTTATTGGCACTGGAGTTTAATATTCTGGATCTGGGACAAATAAATCAGTTCTATTTTAAACTCTGTCTCCGGTACTTAGTGAATTTATAACACACCCTAGTGTACAGTAGAGAGTCAACTCAGGCCGGCTGGACCCTGCCAGTGATTCTGTTCCATGACAGTCCTTTTGAATCCTCCCCTATTGTTCATCTCTCGCTCTCCCTGTGGTGATGGGTTCCAAACAGTCACGACTCTTTGGGTGAAGAGGTTTCCCTTGAATTTTCTGCAGACTGAAGAAGTCAAGTTGACTGCAATTCTATCTGACATGCTCTTCTCCCCTCAAATCTCTAGGCTGAGGAAGAATGACATTGGTAGTTAACCTCCTCATTCATGGCTGATTTCCACATTATGGGTCATGCTCTCTGCTTCTGAAGAGTTAACATAGAAAACCTACAGCAGAATACAGGCCCTTCGGCCCATAAAGTTCTGCTGAACATGTCCCTACCTCAGAAATTACTCGGGTTACCCATAGCCCTCTATTTTTCTGAGCTCCATGTACCAATCCAAAAGTCTCTTAAATTATCCTATCGTATCTGCCTCCCCCACTGTTGCCGGCAGCCAATTCCACCCACTCACCACTCTGTAGAAAACACTTACCCCTGACCTCTCTGCTGTACCTACTCCCCAGCACCTTACACCTGTGCCCTCTTGTGGCAGCCATTTCAGCCATGGGAAAAAGCCTCTGACTATCCACACGATCAATGCCTCTCATCATCTTATACACCTCTATCAGGTTACCTCTCATCCTCTGTCTCTCCAAGGAGAAAGGCCGAGTTCACTCAACCTATTCTCATAAGGCATGCTCCCCAATCCGGGCAACATCCTTGTAAATCTCCTCTGCACTCTTTCTATGGTTTCCACATCCTTCCTGTAGTGAGGCGACCAGAACTGAGCACAGTACTCCAAGTGGGTTCTGAATAGGGTCCTATATTTCTCCAACATTCCCTCCCGGCTCCTAACTTCAATCTCACAATTGATGAAGGCCAATACACGTTATACCTTCTTAACCACAGAGTCAACCTGCGCAGCTGCTTTGAGCGTCCTGTGGACTTGGACCCCAAGGTCCCTCTGATCCTCCACACTGCCAGGAGTCTTACATTAGTAGTACATTCTGCTCTCATATTTGACCTAACAAAATAAACCACTTCACACTTATCTGGGTTGAACTGCATTTGCCATTTCTCAGCCCAGTTTTGCGTCCTATCAATGTCCTGCTGTAACCTCTGACAGCCCTCCACACTATCCACAACACCCCCAACCTTTGTGTCATCAGCAAACTTACTAACCCATCCCTCTACTTCCTCATCTAGGAAATTTATAAAAATCACAAAGAGTAAGGGTCCCAAAACAGATCCCTGATGCACACCACTGGTCACCAATCTCCTGGTTGTTCCCAGCTGGGGATCAGCTATTCTGGATTTGGTGTTGGGCAATGAACCGATTTAGAGCATAAAAAAACAAAAGAACCTTGAGAGGCAAGCGATCTTAATATAATTGAATTCACCCTGATATCTGAGAAGGAGAAGCTAAAGAGAGACGTATCAGTATAACCATGGAATAAGGACAACTGCAGAGGCATGAGAGAGGAATTGGCCAAATTTAATTGGGGAAAAAAAAACACTGGCAGGGATGATGGCCAAGCATCAGTGGCTGTAATTACGGGAAGCAATTTGGAAGACACAGGATATATATGTTCCAAAAAGGAAGAACTATTCTAAAGACAACATCATACGACCACGTCTAATGAGAAGGCAAAGCCAAAGGGAGGGCAGATAACAGAGCAAAACCTGGTGGGAAGTTAGATGATTGGGAAGCTTTTCTATATCAACAAGAGGCAACTAAAAAAGTAATTAAGAAAGAAAAGATGGAATATGAAGCTAGCTAATTACACTAAAGATGATACCAAATGTTTCTTCAGATACATAAAGTGTAAAAGAGAGGCAAGAGTGAATATCAGACCAGAGGGAAACTATGCCTGGGGAGGGTGGGGTGGGTAGTAATGGGGAACAAGGAGATGGCGGGTGAACTGAATAAGTACTTCGTATCAATCCTCATTGTGGAAGCAACCAGCGGGATGGTGGAAGTCCAGATGTCTATGGTCAGAAGTGTGTGAGGTTGCCGTTACTCGAGAGAAAGTTCCTGGGAAACAGAAAGGTCTGAAGGTAAATAGATCACCTGGACCAGGTGGTGTACATACCAGAGTTTTGCAAGAGGTGGCCGAAGAGATTGTGGAGGTATTAGTAATGATGTTTCAAGAATCAATGAAGTCTGATATGGTTGCGGAAGACTCCAAATTTGGAAATGTCACTCTGCTATTCAAGAAGGGAGAGAGATAGAAGAACGTAAGTTTCAGGACAGTTAGTCTGACCTCATTGGTTGGGTAGATATTAGTGTCGCTTGTTGGGGATGGGTTTTCAGGGCATTTCGAGGCACATAATAAAATCAGCCTTCAGCATGTTTGCCTCAAGGGAAAATCTTGCCTGAAAAGTGTGCTGAAATTCTTTGAATTTATTGAAGTGGTAATAAGTAAGATAGACAAAGGAGAATCGGTTGATGATGTGAACCTGCAGTTTCAGAAGGTCTTTGACAAGGTGCCAAACATGAAGCTGGTTAACAAGTTATGAGCCCATGATATACCTCATGGATATCTTGTAACTGTCTTATGACCATGATGTAATTCAGCATGTGATGATCATGATGTAATTTTCCCGCCGATGTGAGGTCATGTGATGACATGTTCTCACCAGGTATATAAAGGGAGACCTCTGGTGCGATGTAGTTAGTTTTTCCAGTTGAGTTTTAAGTTTAGTTTGTTATTTAATTTGTCAGATACTCCGTTATGCTGCGTATTTGCCTTATGGTGCAGTTTCGTTTTAAAGTGGAGTTCTACTTTCTATTGTAAGTAGTATTGGAGAGTGAAGACCTTACTAAAGTACAGGAACTCGCAGAGTTGGGTAAAGCTGATGTCGTTGGGCTGTATTAATAGAAATATAGAAAATGGGTGCAGGAATAGGCCTTTTGGCCCTTCGAGCCTGCACTACCATTCATTACGATCATGGCTGATCATCCAACTCAGAACCCTATACCTGCCTTCTCTTCATACCCCTTGATCCCTTTAGCCATAAGGGCCTTATCTAACTCTCTCTTAAATATAGCCAATGAACTGGTCTCAACTGTTTCCTGTGGCAGAGAATTCCACAGATTCACCATTCTCTGTGTGAAGTAGTTTTTCCTCATCTCGGTCCTAAAAGGCTTCCCCTTTATCCTCAAACTGTGACCCCTCATTCTGGACTTCCCCAACATCGGGAACAATCTTCCTGCATCTAGCCTGTCCAATCCCTTTAGAATTTTATACATTTCAATCAGATCCCCCCTTAATCTTTTAAATTCCAGAGAGTATAAGCCTAGTCGATCCAGTCTTTCATCATATGAAAGTCCTGCCATCCCAGGAATCAATCTGGTGAACCTTCTTTGTACCCCCTCTATGGCAAGAATGTCTTTCCTCAGATTAGGGGACCTAAACTGCACACAATACTCTAGGTGTGGTCTCACCAAGGCCTTGTACAACTGCAGTAGAACCTCCCTGCTCCTGTACTCGAATCCTCTTGTTATGAATGCCAGCATACCATTCGCCTTTTTCACCGCCTGCTGTACCTGTATGCCAACTTTCAATGACTGGTGTACAATGACACCCAGGTCTCGTTGCACCTCCCCTTTTCCTAATTGGCCACCATTCAGATAATAACCTGTTTTCCTGTTCTTGCCACTAAAGTGGATAACCTTACATTTATCCACATTAAATTGCATCTGCCATGAATTTGCCCACTCACCTAACCTATCCAAGTCACCCTGCATCCTCTTAGCATCCTCCTCACAGCTAACACTGCCACCCAGCTTCGTGTCATCCGCAAACTTGGAGATGCTGCATTTAATTCCTTCGTCTAAGTCATTATTGCCTCGTCTAAGTCATTGTATTGGAGAGGATCGACCTTTATTGAATCTTTGTTCAAGTAATAGTGACCTGCATCTGAGATATCCTCTGCTGAAGCAGGAAGGATTGTGCAGTATCTATTCTCCAGAGGAAAAGGTCAGTTCCTCCAGCATTTTGTGTGCGTTGCTTGGATTGAACCTGGAGTGCTGGATCTGTGACACAGTAGTTCTATCAACTGTGACACTGCGGTGCCCTTTTATCTGAATTTACATGATAATCAGGATCTTAAAGCTACTCTTTGAAAAGTTGGTGGATACTGTTTCAATAGAGAATTTCTAAAGGGAATTAATTTAGGAATGGGTCAAATAGATTGCTCCAATAAATTGTATGGGAGTGATACACTAAGTGACCTTGTTCTATGATAACAACTATATCAGCAGCACATTCAAGACTTCCTCTAGACCTGCCTCAGGGGTTCTTCTCTTGGTCTAGATTCACAATATTCATTCTTCACTTTTTAGTAATTCCCTGAAGAATGACAGATGTCCACAGCCTGGTTAGATCAACAACTCCAGAGGGATCTGCCATGGAAACAGATGGTAAATGGATCAGACTGATCATCGTCCAGTGTTATGAATATTTTCAACCCCATGAATTTACAGGAGAGTCAGCAAAGAAGAGTACACTTTCTCTCATGCGGAGTGATCTCCATTTCTGTCTTCAACAAAACAGTTGAGTTCCCATCCCATCTTCACAGAGAGAGGCCATGAGTAAATGGGCTGTTCCGTGTTTACAACAGTTGAAATAGACCAGTGAGATTGGTGTTCAAGCTGTGTTTGGAAATCCCCTCCCCCCTCACTGTCACCTGTCTGTCACTCGGTGAAAATCAAGCAGAATCTCAAGTTACTGGAGATCTGCACTAAAAACTTAAAATGTTTGCAGTCATTCCGATGAAACGTTATTAACCTGAATTGCAATGTTTGTTCCTCTCCCACAGCTGTTCCTTACCTGCTGAGCGTTTCTTGTAATTCCAGCTTCTTTTCATTACATTCACCCTGGAATGGTTTATAATTCCTGAAATGGACCTCATCTAACCTGGAAATGGAAATGGCTCGTTCTGTGATAGTAGAACAGTAAAGAAAGCACAACTTTTCCCTGTAAATTGTCCTGGTACCAATTTGTCTGTTATTTCTGGAAATGTGTTCAGTACAGCTGTTGCTAACGAGGTTTACAAGAATAATCTCAGGAATGATCAGCTTTATGTATGAGGAGCATTTGATGGTTCTGGACCTGTGCTCAATGGAGTTCAGAGGGGCGGTGGGGTTGGTGGAGGGATGTATGGTTAAGTAAACCTACCGAATGCTGAAAAGCCTGGATACACTGGACATGGAGAGGATGTTTCCATTAGATATTAATCTGACAGCACAGTCTCAGAATAAAGATGCTTCCCTTAAAAACTGAGATGAGAAAAAAAAATGGCGAAAAGATGTCTGATCTGTGGAATTTGTTGCTGCAGATGTTGGTTGAGGCTGCCATTTCGGTACATATATGACAGAGATAAATATATTCATGATTGCTAAGTAGCTCCAGGGTTACAGGAGGAAGGCAGGAATATGGTGTTGGAATAAAACTCAGCCATGGTTGAGTGGTGGGGCAGACCAGATGGATTGAATCACCTAATTCAGTTCCTGTGTCTTATGTCTTACCATGACTGACTGATGGCTCCTTCTTATCCCATATCGTTTTGTGACGTGTGAGGGACAATAAAAGATTGTTCACTGAGATCATTATATTTGCCTTCAACGTTTAAATTTCAGTGAGTTTTGTTCTTAGTAACATTAAGCAGAAATGTTTGGTTCTCCTTTTTATTGTTAATGTGCTTCATTATCTTTCATGTTAAAGTTAAAGTGAGACATTAATTGGAAGAAAAACCCACAACTGGAATCAAACCACAACTGAAGATGAGGAAACAACAACAACTGAACCAGCCCGGGGATTGAGAGCATCAACTGGAGAGAATCCTTCTGAGTTGGAGAAACCAGTGATTCAGTCAGGAGAAAGTTTGGTGAGTTACATTTACTCAAACATTGGTCCTTTAGACATTACATACCTGTACAAAGGAAGGTAGGAAATAGTTGGAGTGAGATTGAATGTGCCCAGAAGAGCCAGTTATGCCTCTGTCAGACCCAGTTGTAATCACTCCAGGTCTGGTGATGTGTTTCCAGCAGCCCAGCGCTTTAAAACCCCTCCCATTCTGTGGAACTGGAATCCGGATAAAGTCACTCAGAGACTGTATAAGTACAAACTCTTTATTCCAAGCACCCAGGGCTTACTCAGTCAGTCACTCAAACAGGAACAGTCTATGACTGTCCTGCCCAATCCACTAACTGACTAACAATTCCCCTTACACCACAGGTATATCCATCCAGATACCCCCCACACAAGACAGGCTGGAGCCAAAGTTATTTACTATTACAGCCCGTAATTACAAAATAGTCATAATGGCTTACACACACAGAACAGACTGAAGCTGTCCTATCTCTATGCATGAGTGCACAAGGAGATAAGCATCCTGAAACCCTAGCTAGCTACCCTCAAGAAGAAATATGGCTCAGCATAGCTTAGCACATCTGTTGATCATCTGCAGTTTCTTTCAGAAAAACAGACTGCTATTGTTTAGTAGAGTACAGCATTGACATCAGTGGGTAAAAACAGCCTACAACAGTAATTATTACAATGATATGTACAACTATTCGGCCATAATGCAATATCATGCCCCACATATTACCGAACAGACCTTTGAAGACCACCATTTCGACCCTTCAGTGAACCTGTGTAAATCCTGCCCTACTTTCTTGATGCTGTCAATCTCCTTGGCAGTGTGCTGGGAGAGGGATGTAATGTTAGTAGACTCATCAGGGATATAGGTGCAGCATTCTGTGTAAATAATAGCACAGGTTCCCCCTTTCTCAGCTAGGATAAAATCTGAAGCCATACGATTCTGTAGGACTGTCTGCCGGATTGCAATCATTTCAGTGGATATTTCTGTTACTTGGGCCTATGATTCTGTCAGGGCCCCTGGAGTATTGTGGCCAGTTTCTCAAGCGCTGTAGCCAAATTGATTATCTCTCGTGAATTCCTGGCTACTCCATAGGAGAGAAAAGCGATCATCCAAAATCGCTCAGTCTCAGCTTCTCCGCTGCTGGGCACCTGCAAGTATGGCCAGGATGCATGATTCCCAGTATCGGAATTTCCATTTGGTGGGGGCCTGAGATACCATCCCTCAAAACACTGACAGCCACAGTCATCTCTGACTGGACCACTGAGAGTTCCTCACTCTGGCTGAGCAGGATTACTGACATTGGAATCATAGTTTTACCATGCTGGGGAATTTCACCACAAACCCAGCAGGCCCCTAGTTCTACCTGTTTGGCATAGGTGTGACAGAAAGGTGTTAACATGGGTGCCCCCGGATGCTGGGGTGAGCCCTCTCAAAGTCATAAACACGAACACCACTGTTACATACCCGTAACGGTTCAAATGAAGCAGCAGCAATAAATGACATCTGGAGTCTGGTTTTGATGTTCAAACCACTATCTTTATTAGTATCTACTTATAATATAACAACTTAAGCAAGATAATCTAAAGTTAACAGTGTTATGAGTATAGATATGTGTAAATGTAACTCCCAAACCATTGAGCTCAGGGAATACCAAGCTTAAAGCTTTTAGATGGTAAAGTATGAAAGTTCAGTTCATCTACGGAATAAATGATGAGAGATATTTGTAATCCAAGGTGAATGTCGAGAGAAGGCAATTACGTCGAATTCCACGGTGGTAAAACAGGCTAACAGTTGCTGTAGGTCTTATCCATTGTCGTTCCAAATCCACATATGAATTATCACCAAAAGTAGCTTACCACAGGAGTACCATCTTCAAAGGGAACTACCAACCAGGCAAGGGTGAACACACGGGTGGATACCACATGGCGGAGCAGACTCGATGGGCTGAATGGCCTACTTCTGCACCTTTGTTTTGTGATCTTGTCTTGTGACAAGGTTTTCCTAATCCAGATCCAAAACACAAGGTATTACCGACGGTGATTTCCACAGAATATCCCTTTTCACAAGTGGTTCCCACATAACACACCCGAAACCAGCTAAGGGTTAACAAAAGTGGTAGCCACAGGATGCTCCAACAAAATCCACATATGCAATGTAAACACGCTGTATAGTCAAATAGTTTGCTCTCTCTCTCTCAAACAGGAGCCGAGAAAGCCGACGGCTGACATCACTCAGGCACTCTCTCCTAAAATGACAGTCCACGGCAAGAAACCGAGGGGTTAATCACACCACTATCAACCAACACATTTTCCTTTAGTCTGAGAGAGTCCTACTACTCAGTTCCTGCAGTAACACGTTTATAGTCTGTTCGATGTATCCACCGAGATTGCGCCTTCAGTTTCAGAGCCGTGGTAGTGGTCAATAACACCTGATATGGTCCTCTCCACCGAGGTCAGAGTTTCCCTCAATCCCAGTTCTTAATCAGAACAAAATTCCCAGGTTCTATGGTGGGATAGTCACTCCTCTCTGCGGGGTAGTTCTCTTCCTTGTAAGCCTGTCGTACCTGTGAATGTAATGCTTAGAAAATTTTGGTTAGTTGGCATATATAATTCCCCATCTCTTCCCCGAGGGTATGCGTATCCAATTTTGCTGGTAGACTTTCTGGGAGCAATGGTACACAAGGTCTTGGTCCCCAGGGTGTCCTCATGGGCTGTCCATAAATGATTTCAGCTGGTGACAACCCTGTTCCCCCCTGTGGGGTAACCCTCATGTGGAATAAGACTAATGGTAGGACCTTCACCAAGTGAGTCCAGTCTCTGCTGTTAGTTTGGCCAATTTACTCTTCAGAGTGCCATTGGCTGTTTCCACTATGCCAGCGGCCCGTGGGTGTTGTGCACAGTAGAATTGTTGCTTGTTAGCTAGTTCATTACATACTCCTTTGTTTACTTTTGCCACAAAGTGTAGGCCATTGTCAGAGCTCAGCATCTCTGGCAGGCCGTACCTGGGAGATATTTCCTGTAATAATATCTTCACAACAGTCATAACAGTATTACTAGTAGTTGGAATAGCTACAGTCCATCTACTAAACACATCTATAATA